>NW_007250538.1:104642-105959 GCF_000164805.1 Carlito syrichta
TATAGTATTACAATAATTGTTCAAGGTCCACTTATGAGTGAGAACATATGGTACTCTGTTATTTGTTTCTGTGAGAAATCACTGAGCATGATCGACTCTATATCCATCCAAGTTGCTGCGAAGTCCATGTTTGTCCTTCTTTATGGTTGCATAATATGCCATTGTGTATAGGTACCACTTTTTTAAATCCAGTCCAGCTTTGATGGGCAGCATGGGTGGTTCCATGTTTTTGCTATTGTGAATAGAGTTGCAATAAACATGCCTGTCCAGGTATTTTTTTTTTTTTTCAGAATGACTTGAGTTCCTCTGGGAATATTCCCAATAGGTGAATTGCCGGGTCATATGGAAGGTAAATTACTATTTCTTTCTGAAATTGCCACATTGTCTTACACAGAGGTTGCACTAGTTTGCATTGCCACCAGCAGTGAAGAAGCATTCCTTTTCTCTGCATTCTTGCCAGCATCTGTTGTTGTTTGTTTTATTCATGATGGCCATTGAGGGATTAGGTGGTATCTCAGTATGGTTTTGATTTGCATTTCTCTGATGATGAGTGAGGCTGAACACTTTTTCATGTGTCTGTTGACTGCCTGCTTATCTTCTTTTGAGAAGTGTCTGTTCACCGTCTTTTGCCCACTTTTTAATGAAGCTGTTTGTTTTTTCTTTTTGGCACATTTGAGTTCCTTGTAGATCCTAGATGTTAGGCCTTTGTCAGATATACAGTTGGCAAATATTTTTCCCCATTCTATGGGCTGTCTCCCTGCTCTATTGATGGGTTCTTTTGCTTTGTAGAAGCTCGTCAGTCTGATGAGGTCCCACATGTCTAACTTATTTCTTATGGTATGGGCACTTAAGGTTCTCATCAGGAATTGGCTGCAGTTCCAATTTCCAGAAGGGTGTTTCCTGTGTTTTCTAAGATTCTAATAGTTTGAGATTTTACATTTAGATCTTTGCTCCACTTAGAGAGTTAATTTCTGTGTGTGTTGATAGGTAGTGGTACTGTTTCAATCTTCTGCATGTGATCAGCCAGTTTTCCCAACACCATTTACTGAATAGGTTCTCCTCTCCTCAGTGGTTGTTGTTGGAGGCTTTTTCAAAGATGAGTTAGTTGAGAAATTGAGGCTTTGCTTCCAGAATCTCTATCCTGTTCCATTGGTCTGTATGTCTGATCTTGTACTAATACCAGGGTGTTTTGATTACTGTAACCGTATAGTAAAGTTTGAAGTCTGGAAGTGTGATACCTCCCGCTTTGTTCCTTTCGCTAAGGACTGTTTTGGCTATTCATGGTTGTTTATGTTTCCATATGAATTTCTGTATTGT
>NW_007250538.1:106308-178215 GCF_000164805.1 Carlito syrichta
TCTCTTGTCTAATTGCCCGAGCTAGGACTTCCAACACAATGTTGAACAAGAGGGGTGAGAGTGGGCAGCCTTGTCTTGTTCCAGTTTTCCATTTCTGTCCATTTAGCAATATGTTAGTTGTGGGCTTATCGTAGATGGCACTTACTATTTTGAGGTATGTTTCTTCTATACCTAAGTGTTTGAGGGTTTTTGTCAAGAAAGGATGTGGATTTTATCAAAAGCGTTTTCTCCATCTAATGATATAATTATGTGGTTCTTGTTTTTACATCTGTTGAGGTATTTAATTACAATTATTGTCTTGCAAGTGTTGAACCAGCCCTGCATCCAGGGCATGAAGCCTACTCTGTCATGATGGGTGATTTTTGAGATGTGTTTTTGGATTCTATTTGCTAGAATCTTGTTGAGGATTTTTGCATCTATGTTTATAAGGGATACTGGCCTATAGTTCTCTTTTTTTGTTGACTCTTTGCCTGGTTTGGGTATCAGTGTGATGTTAGCTTCATAAAATGATTTGGGGAAAATTCCATCTTTCTCAGTGGCCTGGAATACTTTCAGTAGGATTGGTAACGGCTTCTCCTTGTATGTTATGTATAATTCTGCTGGAAAGTCATCTGGTCCAGGGTTTTTTTTGGTAGGTGGTTTTTGTATGACAGAGTCAATTTCCTGGGTTGTTATTGGCTACTCAGTATCTCAGTGTCTTCTTGTTTCAACCTGGGGAGGTTGTGTGATGTCAGAAAGTCCTCCATTTCATTTAGATTATTGTTTGTTTTCATATAGGTGTGCATAGTAATCTCTAATATTCATTTGCATCTTCGGGGTCAGTTGTGATTTGATCTTTTGTAGTTCTGATTGTGTTTATTTGGACTTTTTCTATCTTTTTCTTGGTCATTCTGGCTAGGGGTCCACCATTCTTGTTAATTCTTTCAAAGAACCAGCTTTTTGTTTTGCTGATGTTTGCTATGATATTTTTTGTCTTTTGTGTCCTGTATTTGGGCTCTTATTTTGGTGATTTGGATTCTTCTGCTAAAGTTGGGGTTTTGGTGGTTTTCTCTTTCCAGCTCCCTTAGGTGATTTGTTAATTTCTTCACTTGTGTTCATTCCATTTTCTTGATGTGTGCTTGTAGAGATTAAATTCCCCTCTTAGAACTGATTCATGGTATACCAAAGGTTTTGGTAAGATGCTTCTTCATTTTCATTTGTTTCCAAGAATCTTTTAATTTTTGCTTTGATTTCAATGTTGACCCAGTAATTATTCAGCATCATGATGTTTAGCATTCGTGTCTTTGTGGGCTTTGAGGAAATTTTGTTGGTATTGATATTGATTTTTATTTCACTGTGGTCTGAGAATGTGCACGGCAAGATTTCAACCTTATGGAATCTGTTTATGCTTGATTTATGACCAAGGATGTGATCGATCTTGGAGTGCATTCCATATGGTGATGAGTAGAATGTATATTCTGTGGTTGTTGAGTGGAATAATCTGTTGGTATCTTTTAAGTCTTTTTGCTCGAGGGTCGAATTTAGGTTCTTCATCTTCTTGTTTATTTTTTGCCTTGATGATCTATCTAGGGCTGTTAGTGGGGTATTCAAGTCCCCTGCTATAACAGTGTTAGGGTCAATATCTTTTTTCAGTTTACTCAGTAGTTGCTTTATAAATGCTGGTGCTTCTGTGTTGGTTGCATATATGTTTAGGATGGATATTTTGTTGATGAATTGAGCCTTTTATCATTATGTAGTGTCCTTTTGTATCTTTTTTAATTTTTGATAGCTCAAAGGTTGTTTTGTCTGATATTAAGATCACAATTCCTGCCTTCGATTGTGACCCATTTGCCTGGAAACTTTTAATTTTGAGTCTGTGTGTGCCCCTTGTGGTGAGATGAGTATCCTGGATGCTGCTAATACTTGGGTCATGGCTTCTTATCCAGTTTGCCATTCTGCGTCTTTTCAGTGGTGCATTTAGTCCATTCTCATTCAGACTGATTATTGAAATGTGATTGTTTATACCTCTCATGAAGTTCTTATAAAGTTGTTTGTTTGTTTATTTTTTGCTGTTTGCTTGCTTTCTTTTGACTGGGGTTATGTATGTGTGTATTTTCAGGTTTGTTGTTGTGCTGTATTCTCTGTTGATTCTGTGCTCTGCTGTTCTCTTGGGAAGTATGTGGTCATTCTTTTTTTTCTTTCTTCTGTGCTTAATGCCTTTTGAAGTGTCTCCTGTAGAACTCATCTGGAAGCCCCATAATCTCTTAGGGATTAGATGTTTGGGAAGGATTTTAATTCTCCATCACTGATGAAGTTGTGCTTGGCTGGGTAGGACATTCTTGGTGGAAATTGTTTATATTTGAGGACTTTGAATATAGGACTCCAGTCCCTGATTGCTTGTAGTGTTTCTGTTGATAGGTCTACTGCTATTCTGATTGGTTTTTCCCAGTAAGTATTCTGACCTTTCTCTCTTGCTGCCTTTAGGATTTTTTATTTTGTGCCTACATTGTGTAGGTGAATTATTATGTGTCTAGGGGTTGGTCTTCTCATTTGATGTCATATGTGGATTCTCTGTAACTCTTGTGCTTGGCTGGTCACATCTCTGGTGAGATGGGGAAAGTTTTCTTGGATTACCTCCTGGAATACTTACTCTAATTTGTTCTCCATTTCCCTTTCTTCTTCTGGTATACCAATCAGGTGTAGTTTTGGCCTCTTGATATAATTGCATATCTCTTGTAGGCTTTATTCTTCCTTTCTGAGTCTTCTTTCTGTGTGTTTTACAGATCTGGCTAATTCCATGTACTGTTCTTCAAGTTCTGAGAGTCTTTCTTCAGCTAGATTAATACTGCTTTCCATGCTTGTCATCTTGTTATTTATTTCCTGGATGAAATTTTTATTGCCAAAATCTCTGTTACAATTTCTTTCAGTGTTACATCTTGTCTTTGTTGTGTCTTATTCACTCTTTCCATCCATTCCTTAATCCTTGCCATATTCTGGGGCCAGTCATTGTTGACTTCCATTGTTTGGGCTCCAAAGTCTGATTTTTCCAGAGTTTTGTCTTTGGTACACTTGAAATTGCTTGAGATCTTCCTTTGGTTTTTCCTCATTTGTGACAAATCTCTTGTTTTCTCTTTAGTTCTGTTATTCAGTGTCAGTGGGAGAGGATTTCCCTTCTGATGTTTGATCAACACTCTATTCTTCCCTTATCCAGGCTCTGGATTTGTTCTATTTTGAAATAGGACAGTGGTTGGGAAACTTTGTTGTCTCTTGTAGTTTTTGAAAGTCTCTTGTAATTTTTGAAATAAGGTAGGGGATGGGGCGCTAGGATCCAGAAATTACTTGCAAATTATATTGTTTATTGATTGTAGTATGTGTTCCCTGAGACTCACTTCTCACCACCACTTTGACGATGCAAAGCAGAAACCAATGCAAAAAGCAAACACACACAGACATACACACACCTCAAAACAAACTGGATTAACAACAAAGTGAAACAAACAAACAACAATGAAAACCAAGAAAACTGAACACACACACACCCCTAGCACAAAGTGAATGGAGAAGAAAAACAGAAAGACCAGAACAAAAATAAAAAGAATTCAGATTGAACTCTCACACATATATTGAAACACACCATAGACTATAAAAAATACAAATAAAAAAACAGAAGAACAAAAGAGCCAAAGCAAACCAACAACAACAACAAAACAACAACAACAACAAATTGAAAAATGAACATTCAGTCCTTCACATACACACATAAACAGAAAACAACAAACAAAAGAAGAAAGAAACAGAAAAAGAAAAGAAAAAAATAAATAATTGGGGGGATGCAGATAAAAGCCTCACATATGCATTAATGCACAAAGGAAAAATATTTTTCAAATAGATGAACTAACAAACAGGCAAAAATTTTTAAAAATTTTTTAAAAATTAAAAATTGTTTTAAAACCTGCCCTTTTGTGGCAGACTCTGTATTTGTTCCTCTAATCTGGAAGCTCCTGCAGAACTTTCACCTCCTGCATTCTCTTCCCATTGTCAGAGCAGGGAAGAAGGAGGGGCAGTGGAGGTTGGTGGGGCTGAAGTCCTCCCCTCCCACTCTCATATGGTCAGGGAGTCCTCCTTCATTGGGAGGTGCAAGATTGTCTCTTCCCCAGGTATGTACTCGTGGGGGATGCCCCAGTCAATTCTATCCTGGAATGGAGTTCTCCTATTGTGATTGATGTACAAGCTCTGCTTAGGTTCGTCCCTCTCATTCATGGTCTAGCTGTGTGTGTCTGGCATTCAGAGGATTGCTGGGGATGAGGATGTTTAGTTCAGTCCCAGACTCACTGCTGATTTTTTTGGAATTCTTCCTCCTCCTTTTCTGGCCACACACTTTGTTCTGTGGCTGGAACAAGGTAGAGGATGGGGCACCTGGGACTCAGGATTCATCAGGCCCCTCTGAAGTTTGTGCTTTCAGGATATTCCCTCTAGGTCATAATCAGGCCCTGACTAGTTGATCTGCAATCAGAGAGATTGGGTCTGTTGCTTCATGGTGAGCAAGTTGGAGCACTTTTCTGCCCCACCTTCAAGATGGTGGCAGGGTGCCTCTCTCGACCTCTCCAGTGGAACTCTGCCTCTGAGCTCCCTCTGCAGCCCCTGCTGCCAGTGCCTGGCCAGGAGCTAAAGTGGTGAGGCAAAGACAGGAGGCAGCAGTCTCTCCTGCTGCAGTAGTGAGGCAGAGCCCAAGGTGGTAGTCTCTCCCTGTTGCTTCTTCACACGAAAACTTTTGTACCTTTAAACAAAATGGCCCTTGGCTTCTGTGACCTGGGAAGAACCAAAGACCAAGCAGAGACGCTGCAGCACCAGCTGTTGCACCAGGGGCCTGGTCACTTGCTCACGAGCCCCCACTTAGAAAGTCTCTCCCAGAATTTTCTTCCCAGGAAGGGTTTTGTAGATTTTTTTTTAAATGGCGGTCGGCTTCTGTGTCCCAGGAATTGCTAGGGTCCAAGCCCAGCAGCTGTGGCACCAGCCAATACACCAGGAGAGCCCTGGCTGCTAGCTCCCTAGCCCTCACTCAGTCAGTTACTCACATGCCCACTCACTCACCAGCACATACACAAAATTTTCCATACACTCACTTACTCACACTGGGACTCACATAGTCCGACTAGCTCGGCCACCATCTTCCCCCATTCGTTTTTTTTTTTTTTTATAGCTTTCATTTATCTGCTGCGAGTCAGCAACTCTTCACTCATTAGGACCACACTTGCCTTTAAGTACTTGAACGTCTTTTTAATAGTTGGTGCAAATTCTCTATCTGCTCATTTCAACATTAGATAATAGAGGGATCTGTTTTCACTGACTGCTTTTTTGTGAATAAGATCATAATTTCCTGTTTCTTAGTGTGTATCTCTCTCTTTTTTTCATTTTGTGACAACATTGGAAGGAGTACAGAATGTGTTTTTCTTGGAGGTTGTTTGTTCTCAAGTCTGTTTAGTTTTAGGCTGGCATGCTATTGGTTTACTGACCGGGCTCCTTGACCATGCTGAGGTTCAATTTGGGGCTTTATTATAGCATGTCTTTTCAGGTCATGGTCTTCTTTTGTTTCAAATGAATCCCCAAGATGTTAGTGAGGTATTAATGAGGTCTCTTTATTTTGTCTGGGCCTAACTCCAACTTCTAGAACTTTGTAACCTCTAATATCTTTGCTCTTTCCTGTTACCATAGCTACCATTTTTTCTAGGCCTTATGGAGTCTCACTTGAACATGTGCATCTTAGCCCTCAACCAGGTTCTTGGAAGGTACACTCACAAATAATTCTGGGTCTCCCCCTCTCCACAACTTCCTCTTCTATGTCATGCTCAGGAAGTTCTAGATGCTTTGGTGTTCCTAAACTCTGATCTCTGCCTCTTTTCTTCAGCAGGACAGCTAGTCCTTGCTTGGGCTCTACTTCCCTGTGCCACAGTCAAAAAACTGCCTTCAGATAGAGAGAGGAAGGTAAACATAGGACTTCTGTGTTTACTTTGGAGTAGAAATCACAGTTTTGTTCCAATTATTGCCAAATATCTGAAAAGAGTTGTCTCGTATAGTCTGTACAGTTTAATAGTTGTTTTTGGCAGGATGACAAGTCTAGTACCAGAAACTCTGTCAGAGTTGAAAACATGGTTCCAATATTTTAAAAGTTTTGTTTAGTATTGTACTTAAGTTTGGATGGTTTATATTGACCTTCCAGTTCATTGATCATTACTTCTACAGTTAATGACATCCAATTATTTTTAATAATATATTTTTTCAGTTGTAGGATTATTTTCTTTAGTTTCCACATGTATCCTAAAATTCTCGTCTCTATAACCATTATATCTATCTTTCCTGATAGATTATTTAACATATTTGTGATAAAGTCCTTGTCTATGAATATTAACATCTGGATTTTATGTGGGTCTGTTTTTATTGACTTATTTTCCTCTTTAATATGGGTTATATTTTTCTGCTTCTTTGTATATCTAGTAATTGTAAATAATGCTTTTGTGGAAGCCTTGTTTTATGCTTTTTTCTTTGGGGGGTGGGGGTTGGGGTGTGGGTTCCAGGTTTGCCTTTAGTCCTAGGTTAAATCCTTTGGTCCTAAGAAATGGACTTCACTCCTAAGACATGCTTCTTCTGAGTACCAGTGAAAATCCCAAGGAATACGCTAGGCCCTTCTGACTTCATGTGATGCAAACTCCCAACTCTTTTTCCCCTGCTACAGACAACCATCAAGATCTATGCGAAATACTTTTAACCTCTCAAATGCTGCTTGTTCCATAGAGTTTCCTTGCAGCCTTTCACATAGAAGTTTCATTTGTCAAGAAAAAAATCTGAGGGAACTTTGTATAGAAAATTTAGGCTCCCTTTCTCTTGTGGCTCCTCCTTTCTCTGATTGCACCCTTCAAATTGCATCTCCTTTGGCAGTCCTTAATTCTGTAGTCTGACTCTTCAGTTAAGTGAGACTGCAACTTTCTGCTTGAGAGATAACACCTTGCTGGAGAATGTCCTCAAAGGAAGGAACATATACATTTGGAATTCAACCAAGATTCCCATCTTTCCTTGGCTAAGTCCCTTCTAGTTTCTACATACTTTTTGTTCATTTTCAAGTATCTTTAAATAATTTTTTGTTATTGTAGCTGTTTTAAATTTTGTTCAAAGTTTATTATTGTTACTAGTAGGATTGTTAGTCTTCTATAAACTTCTCCAACATTATTAGAAAATGAAAGTGTTATCTTACCAGTTTTTATAATTGTTTATGTAAAGAAGTTAAGTCTCATTCTTATACCAACTACTGCATCATGACCATAACTGAGTTTGTAAATTCTGATGGGAAAAAAATGTACATCTTTATTTTGTCTAACCAATAACTAAAATTTAAGATTTACTTCAACTACACATGTAAGCAATAAACCAGAATAGTATCTATATCATAGTTATGAATTCTGGAATCAGAGATATTTACAAATCACATTCAGTCGTGGAAGATACTCTGACATATGATAGATGCTTAACACTATTTCAAAATTTCAGTAGTTACAGATACATTATTAGATCTTGTCATTGAGTGTGCTAATTAAAAAGCACATATATTACTATTTCTAAAATTTATCTTTAACATTTTGATAGCAGAATGATAATTTTTTCCTTGCAATCCCCTGTATGTCATTTTATGCCATCAAAAACATTTTTCAGAGAATAGGTTCCATAGGTACCAAAAGGTTCAAACCCTTGCCCTAGATACTTTTCTGATTCCTCTTCTCTTTTCACAAAAGTTCTCCCTAGAAGATCATGACATTGTGGTTTCTTTCTCCTCATAAAACAAACTCTTTCCCCAACCCACCATGTCTCCTGAATTTCAGACACCTATATTCACAGAGATTTCTGTATTGATACTCCACAAGCTCCTCTAACTTACCCACAACCCAGACTGAGTCCATTACCATCCCTGCCACAATTCTCCTTTACTTGTGGTGATGTGTAATAGCAATCACATCTGCCTAACAGGAAAAACCAGAAACTTGCAATTACTTACTGACTCTTCCCTCTTCTATACAGTCACCATGCACTATCAATGGAAAGTCCTAAATATCTCAAAAATATGTCCAACTCTCTTAATCACTTAGATTCCTCCCTTAACTTAGCCTCTCCTATTTTCTTTGCATAATAATCTTTTGTCTAACTTGTAAAAGAATTAGGAGCACCTCCTATGTGAGTGTTTACTTTCTGCCTAGGACCCAGAAGTCCATCTCTTCTCAGATTCTCAGGGTCTTACTCCATTGCCCATTGTCATTTTTTCTTACATCTTCAAAGTCCCTCCTGAATATTTTCACAGTAGTATATAAGAGTGCTCAGCTGTCTGATTTATTATTATTATTAGAGACAAGGTCTTGCTCTCTCACCCAGTTTGGAGTGCAATGGTGTGATCATCATTCACTGCAGCCTTCTGCTTCTGAGCTCAAGTGATCCTCCTGCCTCAGCCTCCTAAGTAGTTGAGACTACAGGTGCATGCCACTATGCGGGGCTATTTTTTAAAAATTTTGATAGAGACAGCATCTTGCTATGTTGACTAGGCTGGTCTTGAATTCTTGACCTCAAGCAATTCTTTTACCTCATCCTCTCATAGTGCTGGAAAAACAGGTGTATGCCACTATGCCTGGCCTCATTTTAGAATTAAAAAGTGCTTATTATCCAGACCAATCTATATGCATTCACTCGCCTTATATTTCAGTGCTTCGTGGAATCAACAAATACCCATTTAAAATCACTTTGTGCAGCCAGTTAACAATATTGCTAATTTGGGCACCTAACACTTAATTCTCATCTCTGTCCTTCTCTCATCTTTCTGTGTAAGCCCTGATTATTTCTGTCACCCATTCATACTATCAATTCTTCTGCTAGAAAGTAATAACCATGTTTCTGTCCTTGTTTAATTCTTCCAACTGTTTCTGACTTTGCCTCCTCAGGGACATTTAGTCATCATCTGTAACCTTCTTTTCTGTATTTTCAAGTTCTTCTACTCAACTAGCTTTCACTTTTAATGAGAAAACTCCTTATCACACCTTAAATATAAACTTTCTTCGATCTTCATAAGTCTGTGTGTTGTCATGTGGTCTTCTCTTAGTGCTATCTCAAATTTCACTTCCTCATGCCCTCAACCATATTGTAATTGAAAACCAGGATCTCCCTCACTTCTCCACAAATACCTATCCAAGACTATTTTACAGTCTCTGGGCATTCCACTTGTCAGCTTGTGAACTGACTTCTCATGGTTTTCTGCTCAACATCTTCCTCTTTTAGATCAAATTCCCTCAAAGTTATTTAAGGATTTTTCCTTAGCACTACTATTACAGTTGCTGGTCTTCATTCACATTTGCCTGTTTTCCTACTCTTCCCAAGGCTAAATATCCTAGACGTTCAAAGGTGAGTCTGAATTTTCAAAAATTCTCACTTTTGCAACATTATACTGATTTATTCATCAAAGTACACAAAATGCTTCTCTCCCCAATTCTCAGTCACGTTTTTATCACCTGAGAAGTGAAGTAACCCCGCTTGTCTGCTGTGTTTTTCACTGAAAATAGTTTTTTTCAACATTTGTTATCAACTCTTATGTTCAAAGGACTCACTTATAATTCCATGAGGCAAGGGACCACTTATGTAAACCTGATATTGTGTGGTCCTCCTAGGTGTCCTTGAAAAATATCCATGCAGAACAACTCATAGAAAGAGATACCTCTGAGATACTCCTAAAGGTTAACAATAATTTTCCTATGTCTCCATTTTGATGTTGGTCAAGCTGTCTTAGGAAATTTATTCTATAATTTCTTTTGTATTACCATTTATATTCATCACTTAGCAGTCTGTTTCCTGTCTTCACTACTCCACTATAAATAATTGTTCTCTCTATAACCATCAGTGATCTCTTCACTTTCAAAGTCAGAGGAAATATTTCAAATTCTAGACCCCTCTGTGGCTTTTGAAACTGTTGAGGATGCCTTTTTCAAAGTGTTCTTTCCCTTGAACTGTTATGTCATAATTTTCCATTGACACGGAATTATTGCCATGCTGCTGACACCCATTTTGCAAATTTTGCTGCTAGTAGTGTTGCTCTTACCAGAAAATGCCAAAAGAAGTTTTTCAGATCAGCTTCACACATGTACTGACAACAACTATTTATCTACTGCTTCCTGACCAACAATGATTGTAAGACCTTATCAGTTATAAGAAGCATCACAATTTCAATGATGTTCAAATCTGAAAGAAATACACATCTAAGAATCATTGGCATATGGTATTATTACCTTTTGGCTTGAAGAGAACTGATCTGTGTTGCTTGAATTCAAGGCTTTAAGAAGAAATGTAAACATCTTTATATATTCTCTGAACTTACTTTTTTTGCAGTAAATTAGTTTCATCAGCTAATGGACTTTTATGAGACTGAAATGAGTGCATGTATCTATTGCAGATAAAGTGCCAGAATCAGTAAGAACTCATAATAAACATTCAATGAATGGCAGCTAATAGTAGTAGCAGCAGCAGCGGTAGAAGTTGTTATATTAGTATTAACATATTTTCAATAAAATAGTAGTACAAGTAACACACGATATTTTCAATAAAACGAACTTAACTATATTGCTGAATTCAATGTTTCTATAATGCTAAATAAGACTATATTTACCAAAAATACTTTTTTCTTAGATTTTAAGTAATCTTAATAAATAACAACCACTTTTCAGGGTCTTGCAAGAACTGAATTAGATAATGCATGCAAAATATTAGACTGTTTATCAGTTGAAGTAATACCCGAGATTTGCAGCAGATTATAAATTATAAGTTGCCTTTATTGGTTCTAAAATGCTAAGGAGGATGATATAGATTTACTGAAGTTAATCTCAGAAAGATTAAATGATTCCAGCTAATAATTGATGGTGTTTTGTCTGGATTGAATTAATTAATATGTGAAAATATTTTAAAATTGTAAAGTACTTGGCTCAGTATGTGACAAATAAGAAGCACTCAGTAAAAGGTACTTGTTCTTATTGCAATTATTTCTATTTGAACTTGATCTTTTTTAATGGCAGTTCATTTCTAATTTTCTTTTTTGGCCAAATCAAGGATTTCAAAAATATCAAAGACTGTTTCATTGTATTCGCTAAACGTAACTCTTCTGAAATTAACTTCATCAAATAACATGTGCCTTTCAGAATTTTTATGAAAACAGAGATGTTGGTTTTAAAGTGTTTTGTTGCTAGTGTTGCTGTTGTTTATATTTACCTGACATTAAAATATTGCATGAATCACTATTGGTTGAATTAAAAATTCTAAGAAAGACTCATATTTGTTGAACTTAACTATCCAGAACTTAAATAACTTCATCCATTAACATAGAACAGCAGTTCTCAGACTCTTTGGTGTCAGGAACCCTTTATACTCTTCAAAATAATTGAGGACTCCAAAAAAGTTTTTGTTTATATGGCCTGTATCTATTGATATTTATGGTATTAGAAATTAAAACTGAGAAATACTTTAAAATATTTATGAATAATTTCATTTTAAATAACAATAGTAAGCCCATTTAATGTTAACATTAAAACATATTTTTATGAAAGCTACAATTTCAAAAATTATTTAAAAAGACAGGCATTGTTTTAAAGTTTTGAAAATCTCTTTAATGTCTTGTTTGACAGAAAGATAGCTGGATTCTTGTATATGTAACTACATGCAGCCTGTTGTGATATATTATTTTGGATGAAGTTTATGAAAAATATGTAGTTTTAAAGACAAATAGTTAGAAAAGGGAAACCTTGCAAGCTCTCTAAAAGAGTTTCAGAGGCCCCACAGGGTCCTTGAACCACACTTTGAGTACTGCTGACACTTACCTTTTAATTTTTTTAAATATTGAATAAGATTGTCTGAGTAATATATATTGTTATTAATGCTGCTTCTGTTGTTATTATTTATAATTTTCTTATATTGTTGAAATAACTTGAATTTCTTCTTGTTTTGTTGACTGCATTCATGGTTTCTAAAAACAAAACTAATGATGGTACAGATTTGGCAAAGTGGTTAAACTACTTCACCAAATAATGCCTGTCTTATAGAGTTTTGAACCAAATTAAGATAATACATTTTACAAATGTAATGTCAATAATATGAATGGCTCAGTGCCTAGTATATAAAATAGATTCAACAAATGGCAGCTATTAGAATCATCATTTCCTCAATGTACATAACATCATACTGTTAGATGCCAGGGATAAAATTGGCTTCACATATCCAATAACAGCTTTAGCTCATCTACAATGACTTTGTTACCTTCTCTTGTGATCCCTTGACAAAGTCTACTTTTAGGCCCTAGAGTCCCTTAAGAAAATGAATAAATCTTTTAAAAGAGGCAAGCTAATAGTACTCCAGAGCTGGGCTCTGAGTAATGCCAACTTCCACTAATCATATGGCCAGTCAGTGTGTGAGGCCTTTTCCAGAAACTTCAGGTGTCTCTAGGTACATTTTCTATGGAAAACTGAATCTCCATGCTAGATACAGCTACTCCAGTCAGGATGCTTCCAGAGTGAAGGCAAATTCCCCAGATCTGGCCTCAGGCTCCAGTTCCCACAGTGTTGAGAGTACAGGGGAGCAGGAGTTTGGGGGAATCACATTTCCTGAACCTTCTGTTGTTCTTGCTGTAGAAACCTGAAAAGGTATAACAGTTTTCTACCAACATTTTGTCAGAAAATGACCTTCTTCTCTACAATGATATCAAAGTGGTGGTGGAGTGTTTTTACGCAGGAGTCCAAATCTTTTTTGCTCCAGAAAAACTCATTTCCAAGGTTAACAATGGCCACCTAGTCTTAGAGACTTTTTTGAACTGAGGTCTAATAGCTATATCATTGCCTGTTTCAGAAAGGACCTCTGTCTTCTTTTTCTTTTTTTTAATTTAAAAAAATTATTAAACTATAATGGAGGCTTTCAAAGATTACAAAAGTAGAATTATACAATAAAGATTGATGTACTCATCATCCAGCTCCAAGATTGATCAGTTTAGGGATTGCCTTATTTCATCCATACTCTCACCTACTTCTCCCTGCCATTTTATTTTGAAATAAACTTCAGACATCATACTTTCCCCATAAATATTTGGGCATGTGTATCTAAAAATATAAGAGCTATCTTTCTACATAACCACAATATCAACATCTCACCCAAAAATGAATAAGCAATAATTGTTTAATATTATCAAAAGGCCAAACATTGTTCAAATTTCCAATTGTGTCATGAATGAATTTTTTTTAATGTATTTATTTGCATCAAGATCCCAAGAAGGTCCACATATTATAATTACTTGTTAGCACTTTTAGGTCACTCTTAATGAGTAAGTTCTCGCTCTAATTTTTGCTCTTGCAGTTTTTTTCTTTTTAAAGAAACTCGACCTTCTCTTTTTTAATCCCATATTAACTTTCTTAACCCCAGAAAACTTCCTGCAGCCTAACCCTTTTCTAAAATATTTTATGGGGGGAATAAATAAAATAAAATATTTCATAAAGGGTAAGCCAATACTGACGATTTGGGGGCAAGCTGGATCTGTATTCTTTCCAGAGATGATCTTATATTTATGACTTTTCATAAATATATATTGTTATGACTAACAATACAAGTTGGCAACTTTCTTAACTCCCTTTTTATAACTCTCAACTGAGCGGTTCTGTTGCAATCTATATTCCCAAATGCCTGTTGAAATTCCCCCAAACATTTCAGCAAACTTGGTTAAAAATCACCTTCTTTCTCCCTCTCCTAATACCTGTCACTCTCTCCAGGGTGCAAAGTTCTCTTCACTAGACTCTGCAAGGCATTACTCGAGGAGACATTCTATTTGTAGCGCCTCCTAGCTTCCACAGCCTTTCCTACTTTCATGAATGGTATGCCTCGGTTCAGAATTGTAGGTAGGCATGGACCAATACCCAAAGCAGTCTTGTAACATCTGTTGCTGCTTCTTCACCTTGTCACCGGGCTTCCTACCACAGAAAAAGGCCAGTCATTTTAGAAATTCTGTTTTTGAGGAAGAAGGCTTATGGATCACTTCCCAAACACTCTCTCTTCCTTGTATCTTCCCAGAGATTAAACACCAGTCAACATCTTCAGTAAGCGCTAGCAAATAAATGGTGACCATATTTTCCCTCTTGATCATCCAGTCAAATACTCTAGACTTGACTAGAGATGTTTACAGCAACGCATAGGGTTTTCAGTTTCAGGTTCGTCACAGTTCCTTATGTGTTCCCTAAAGCCAGCAACAATCTCTGAAAGCCACTTCTATCTCCTCTCACAGCTCTTGATGTAGATACCCAGCAGGCCAGGATTCCTAATAACTTCTGATAGAATCCCACAAGTACAGTCTGAATTTCCCAGGCTTCACATTCCACAAGAGAAGATAGATTAACATTAAAATTTGAATTTTTACTTGCAAGTTATCTCTACTATTTTTTGTAATTTTTTATTTTAAATATGTCGGGTATAATTCAGGGTTAGGTATACAAATATTCATTATGCAGGTACTCTTGTTGAGGTGTTCTCCACCCCTGCCCTCGGCAGTTTCCTACTACTGTCAATCACTTTCTTATAATATTACAATAGTTGTTCAAGGTTTGCTTATGAATGAGAACATATAATACTCGGTTCTTTGTTTCTGTGATAGATCACTCAGTATTATCAGTTATCTCTACTTATTAATGCAGGACCTCTTCAAGATCTACCATAGTTATTTGTGAAAATTTCCAGGTTTCTTACTTATGCTCAGGCACAAGATCACCTTCTGCTCCCATCTCCTCATTGATATTTTCTGCTTGTGAGCTTTTTTACTGGAGGAAGTACTTTCCTAGAATACTGTCTCTCGGTATTCTTACAAACAAAATGCTCAGAATTCCACACAGCAATGAGAGGACTGCATCTCTTCCAACTCTGCATTTCACTCTTGACTTAGAAACATTACTTAAGCCCAGAGACTCGAGAAAAAAAGAAAAAAAAATTTGCTAAAAAGAGGATAATCCCTTTTATTTCTCATTGACTCAGCCCAGCCAGCCCTGATAGGCTATTATTACTATTATAGGTGGTATACATATTCTTTTTTATTGAATTTGGAAGATGGTATGCTAAAAATGCAAATGATTGGCTTTATTAATGTCATTGAGTACAGAAGTGCATTCATTCATTGATTCAACAAATATTTGCAGAGTGCTTTCTATGGGCCAGAACAATTCTTGGAGCTGGAAATGGAGCAAAGCCCATACATTCACTCTTAGATGCAACCATATCTCTAATAGTTTACCTCAGGAATGGTATTCCATGCCTTCTACAGAAATTCAGGAGAAAAGGCAATCCTAACATGAAAAAAGGCATCGTTTTCTGATATCATAATGGTTCATGTCATCATCAGTTATGCTGTGAATTGCTTTCAACAAATATCAGGTCTAAATTTCCTTCAGCAAAATGCGAATGAATGTATGCCATTGCAGAAATCTGTTCACTCCTTCAATTTGCCAGAACTACGTCCTACCTTCCTTCTTATTCCTTTAGGTGTGTCAGTTCCTATCCCTGTGATCGGACTGAGGGACGAAGACAAGGTGTTCGTGAACAACACAACGTGCGTGCTCAACGACCCAAATTTCGTTCTCATCGGATCCTTCGTAGCTTTCTTCATACCGCTGACGATCATGGTGATCACGTATTACCTGACGATCTACGTTCTTCGCCGACAAGCTTTGATGTTACTGCGCGGTCACACCGAGGAACTGCCGGGAATAAGCCTGAATTTCCTGAAGTGCTGCAAGAGGAATGCAACCGAGGAGGAGAACGCTGCAAACCCGGATCTGAACGTGCGCCGCAGAAAGAAGAAAGACAGACGCCCCAGGGGCACCATGCAGGCCATCAACAACGAGAGGAAAGCTTCCAAAGTCCTTGGCATTGTTTTCTTTGTGTTTCTGATCATGTGGTGCCCGTTTTTCATTACCAATATTCTGTCGGTTCTTTGTGGGAAGTCCTGTAACCAAAAGCTCATGGAAAAGCTTCTGAATGTGTTTGTCTGGATTGGCTATGTGTGTTCCGGAATCAACCCTCTGGTGTACACTCTCTTCAACAAAGTTTACCGAAGGGCCTTCTCCAATTATTTGCGCTGCAATTATAAGGGAGACAAAAAGCCTCCTGTCAGACAGATTCCGAGAATTGCGGCCACTGCCTTGTCTGGGAGGGAGCTTAATGTGAATATTTACCGGCACACCAATGAACCGGTGACTCAAAAAGCCAGTGACTGTGAGCCCAGTATAGAGATGCAAGTCGAAAATCTAGAGCTCCCAGTAAATCCCTCCAGTGTGGTTAGCGAGAGGATTAGTAGTGTGTAAGAAAGAGCAGCACAGTCTTTTCCTAGAGTGAAGTTCCACGTGTAGGGAAATTTTCTTCTTTAATTTTTCTGTGGGTCATAACTAATGTAAATATTGCTATCTGAAAAAAATGTTTTTATATATAGCTTTGCTACCCTGTACTTTAAAATCATGCATACAATAGTGAGATTTAGGGTTCTATATTTACTGTTTATAATAGATGGAGACTAATTTATTTTGATTATTTGATGAATAAAATGTTTATTTTTGCCCTCCCTCCCTCCTTTTCTTCCTTCCTTCTTTTTTCCTTCCTTTCTTTCTCCCCTTCTTTCTTTTGTGCATATGGCAACATTGATGTTCATCTCAGGTGGCATTTGCAGGAGACCAGAATGATGCACATGACAGTGGTTCTATTTCAACCACACCAAAATTAACAAATTCAGTGCAGTCTTTTTCCGGGTTAACAGTAAATATACACTTTAAATTCTTGCTCTGCTCATCTACACACATAAACACAGCAAGATAGGTTCTGCCTTCTGATACATCCATTAGTGAATCAAAGGCAGAACTTAGCCTTGTTGTTACATATGGGGCAAAATTTGACATTGTCAGATGTTGTGTCAGTATTTTACTGCAATGTCTATCCCCAAACATAGTGGTTTTTTAACATAGCAGCTGGTTAACCAGGACTACAGAAGTGGAAGGATGATCAAAGATATCTACCCCAAATAGCTTTTCACTTCTTAAGGACAATGTTCAAATTCTGATTATTATGACAAGCAAACTGAAATTAGTGTTTTCATTCTGGTCCTTAGTAAATTCCTAATTCCACGATTAAACTGGGAAATGAGATCCCAGAGTTATTTCCCAATCCAGGATTCAACATCAATTGGATTTTGATCTCAGGATCCTGAAAATTCGTGTGCTACACACAAGGTGAAATTAGGATTTTGAGCCTTATTAAAATATTTTCTTAATTATGGTACCTCTATCTATAGGACCTAAATTTAGCAGTCCATTTTTTAGTAAAACTTATATTGAAGGCATAGATGATAAAAAAAACCTTGGAAGTTTTACTGGATTAAAGACTGCAGAATTAGGCCCTTAGAATGTGAAAAAAAGTAATTAAAAAGACACTTTTACTGAACTCTGGGAATAACAGAAATACAGAGTTTCCATTTGGATTTTAAACAAAATTTATCTCATTTTCAGATCCTTCCAAACTCTCTAGTGCAGGAAAAGGCTGCAGCTAATTTGTGAACGTGGCAAGCTCTTCATTGTACTGCAATTATGTACCAGAAGTTTAAATCTTTATTAAAATATAGTGTTGTGTTACAATAAGTGTTGGCCATCGTTTCATTCGTGGGCCCACTGCTCTCTAAGAATTAAGTACCATTTTAATAGTTTGTAAACCATGAAAGGTTTTCAAGCATTACTAAAGTCAGACCATTCAGTCTATGCTGTGTGCAGAGTATACAAATGTTTCCAGTAACTGTATTTCCATGTGTGTCCATTTCACACAACTGTGGATAAATTTCCGAAGAATTCATGATGCTATTTCTTGGGCCTGACAGTTACTTCCACACCTTAGAGTGTGCCTCTCCATACCTTGAAATTGGTGAATGCAGAATCTGAATTTCTAAAACTCCTGATCTGTGTCCTCAACGCACAGTATAGATAAATCAACAATAGTCTACCACAGGGGCAGTGGGAGAGCTGCTGTATTTGAGGCAACTCATACAGTCCCTACTTGATTTGCAACACTGCCAAACATCAGTCAATTGCTGGAGCATGCCCAAATATACCATGAAAATTAAGTCTACCTGCCTGTTAGGTCTGTGGAACTGCATATTGCAACAATTATATGAAATTGAATGAGATGATCTCATTTCTACTGAAACGAAAAAGGCTGAAGAAACACAGCATGCATTTAGCATGAGTTCAGCACATAAAGATGGTGCTCTGCATGTATGCCTCGTAAGTTGCATGAATCCATCGATTTGTATTAATGTAGGGCGGAGTAGCTGATATAAAAGGACTAAAGAAAATCCTCCGGTAGTCCTTTAAAAGACCATGCATTCAGATCTGAAGTAGTGTGAGTATCAGAAAAATTGGAAACATCTGATTTCTTTTCTTAACTATCAGGGCAAGCTCATAGCACATGTTTTACAAAGAAATAAAATATAAACCATGGATTTCCAAAAGCACTAGCAATAAGTTGAATGATAATAGCTTATAGCACATTTGTTAATAATTCTTATGTCATCAAGTAGTAGTACTTAATAGTACCCAGCACAGTAATTATCCTCAAATTGTGTGCTATTCGTAAGTTCTGTGCAGTTTGGTATGAAACAAATGCACTCATTTGGATAGAAATCTTACCATTCAGTGTTAAATCTACAAAGTTTTATAAATGTTTTAAAGATGCCCGTGTGGTAAGTGTAAACATGGTGAAACAAATCACTTTGATGTACTATTATATATGTATATCTAAGACACGTGCAACAGACTGCCTTATATTATTTCCTGTAATTCTTCTCCTTTGTCAAATGGTACTTTTTGTGAATGGTTGCAAAGTGTTGTCTTATTCCTGATTCCTGTATGTAACCCACTCCAGGTTTTGTGAGACTTCCTATTAATTTATTAAATTTATTAAATGTTGGCTAATATGTCATGTGTCCTTATTCCCCCTGAATCTTTCAAGGGGAAAATATATCACCTCACTTCATTTTTTTTGAAACTTAAATTGAATCCTGTGAAATAAGTCGACAAAGATAAACACAACCACAAGAGATCACTTCTTCTGACTAATTATGCATGTAATCAAAGACTATAACCTCAGAGGAAAAACAATCAAGAGGTGTGAAAAACAAAAACAATATCAACAACAGCATCACTAATTCTTTATGAGCAAAATAGCCACATTCCCAAATGATCCTACCTTCCTTACCTGAGCAGGGACTGGGATGGCTCACATGCTCTCCTTGTTATGGGTATCATTACTGTCTTATTCTCACCAGACTCTATGATCCTCGAGGACAGAAAGAATCATGTCTATCTTATTGATGGTGTTACCCAAATATTAACAGCTACTCTACATTCAACAGTTATGCATTGAGTATTAATATTTGCAGGCATTGTGTTATCTGTTCCTATCACCAAAATAGGTCTTATACCTCCCTACTCTTCAGTCACACAGTGTGACATGGTAACTTTAATTTACCTGTTATTTCAAATGACTTTGGGTACCTTTAAAATCATCAGATCTACTTTACTAAGCAATACCTTGTCCTTTTCTTTCAACATATGACAGGGGCCCCCAAAACCAGAATTGTCTTTTGGAGGGTGGGCCCCTGTAGTATACTTTTGTTCCTCCAGATCAAACAGTCAACCAAGTTTTTATCTGGAAGTTTTGAGAGGGTTGCATCATGATTTGCAGAAGAAATGCCCTGAGTTGTGGCAAACTGGTGACTGATTCTTTCACCATGACAGCACACCTGCCCATATCACTCTGAGTGTTCAGCAGTTTTTGACCTCAAATGGCATGACCCTCATGCCCTACCCTCCTCATCCACCTGATCTCACCCTAGTGCCTTTTTTGTTTGTTTGTTTCCCCTGATGAAAAGAGTCCTCAAAGGGAAATGTGTTGCCGATATGGAAGAGGTGAAAAAAAAACGACGGAAACACTAAAAATCATCAAAAACTGTTTTGAGGGGCAGAAAAAGCGTCTAGGTAGGTGTATTACATCAAATGAAGGTGACTGAAGTTTAAACATGTAAGAATAAATACACAATTTTTTATAACTACATTTTGGGTTTTTGGGGTTCCCCCCCATATTTGTTTCCCTAAGGCTGGGTGAGCCTAGGCAACACTGGCATGACTTCAGTTGCCTAAAAAGAAAGCAATAATACCTTATTACCTTGCAGCTGTAAGTAGATTGACTCCCAGGAATGGGACAAAAGATAAAGGCTGAATTGCCCCTTGAAATATAATGGTCACTGTTGCCTATGGCCAGAAATATGTGTGCCGCTAAGGGTTGCTCTTGCCCTACACTGAGGCAATGGAGAGAGGTTTGATGGCTCAGTACTGGAGTCACTGGAAGGGAAGGGAAGGTGAGCAGGAGAACGTTGAAGTGCCTCAGTCTGTAGCACTGAAAGGCCTTCATGGAAGGTGTCTCTGGGGAAAGAAAGAAAGATGCTCCTTACAATCAAGTAGCAATAGATTTCTTGTACCCACACGGTTTCCCAGCTGCCGTGTAGGCCAGTGCAGTTTCCAAGGTTGAGGCCCTTGTATATGTCCCTAGACATATTAACATGTCACCTAGAGAACTGATTATATTAGAAAGAGGTATTTTTGTATACCAACAGGAGTAGGTGGTATCATAGAGGCTCTCAAATATTATATGACCTATAACACACTTAAAACACAAATAGCTCTAAGACATGGACTGGCTTCCCTGGGATATAAATTCTGAGATGGAGATAAGAGTGCAGGTTGTTTATTGGGAAGGGATCTTGGAACTCATATACATGGGGGAACGAAAACATCATGACCCAATTTCTACCTCTGCCCCACAGGATTGGGCAGAGGTAGAAATTAGGCTGTGATGCAGTTACATTAAGGACTTATTTCCTTGCGACTTTAGAGGGGAAAACATACCATTACTTCATTTTTTTGAAAGTTAAATTGAATACTGTGAAATAAGTTCACAAATAAAAAAACACCAAAAAAAATCACTCCTCTTGATTAATCATGCATGTACCCAAAGATTGCAATATCAGAGGTAAGACAATTAAAAGGTGTGAACAACAAAAACAATATTATACCTAGCTGACCCCCATGGGGAGCTTTGAATCTCAGATAGCCTTTCAGAGTTGATACAAGTTGAAGTGAAGGGGTCAAGTCTCTGCATCTCCCGTGCTCCCCAAACAGATGTGTGACATTATGCCAGACCAATCACTCTCTTCAACAAAGGTAATTTCCAAAGAGGACTTATAGCTGAGAACTATCAGCACACAACATCTATAACAAAGAGTATATTTATTGGGTAGAAAAGATTCTTTATGACCATGATTAGTTTATATGATACCTCACTTCAGACACAAATGTGTGGGATTTCTACACCATAAATTCTCCAAGTTTCTGCACACATCAACTGGGTATTCTGCAATTTGCTTCAATGCTGACACAACTCGGAGTAAGCGCAGACCACACAGATTAAGGGTTCAGTCCCACAAGACTGCTCCCCACTCCAGCTGCCAGTTGTAAATATTGAGTGCCTAGGGTACCCATACTTTTATTCAACTTGGTGGGTAAAGTGGGAACACAAAGGCACTCAAGTGCACAGCCTCTGTAAACCTGCTCTAACTTTACCAGAGGTTCACACAACCCCACTTCAAGTTTGATAAATTGCTATATGGTTCACAGAACTCCAGGAAACACATTTACTAGTTTATTATAAAGTATACAAATGAATGAGCAGGTAAAGAGGTACACAGAACAAGATCCAAACCAAATCCCAAATGTAGGAACTTCTCTTCTCCATGGAGTCAGAGTGCACCACATGTCTGACAAGTTGACGAGTTCACCAACCTGGACGGACTCCTACTCCTGTAATTTAGTGATTTTTGTGGAGGCTTTTTCACGTAGGCGTGATGGATTATTGGCCTAATTTCCAGCTTCCCTTCCCCTCCCCTCAGGATGGGGCTGAACATTCCAAGCTTCTAATCATGACTTGGTCCTTCTGGTGACCAACCCCTCATCCTGAAGGTATCCTGAAACCTACCAAGAGTTGCCTCATTAAAACAAAAGATGTAGTTGGGCTCGGTGGCTCAGCCTGTAATCCCGCGCCTTTGGGAGGCTGAGGTGAGTGGATTGCCTGAGCCCACGGGTTTGAGACCCACCTGGGAAACTTGGTGAGACCTCATCTCTACAAAAAATCAAAAAATCATCCGGGCGTGGTAGTGCACGCCTGTAGTTCT
Source organism: Carlito syrichta (assembly GCF_000164805.1). Classification (NCBI taxonomy): domain Eukaryota; kingdom Metazoa; phylum Chordata; class Mammalia; order Primates; family Tarsiidae; genus Carlito; species Carlito syrichta. The sequence continues at coordinate 128,639 of NW_007250538.1, forward strand.
GGCTACTCGGAAGGCTGAGGCGGAAGGATCACCGGAGCCCAGTAAGTCGAGGCTGCGGTGGCCGGGAGCGGCCACTGCACTCCAGTCTGGGCGACCAAGTGAGACTCCAACTCACAAAAAAAAAAAAAAAAAAAAAGATGTTCCTATCACCCAGGAAATCTCAAGGGATTTAGGAGCTCTGTGTAAGACACCCCTATCACTCAGGAAATTTCAAGGGTTTTAGGAGTTTTATATCAGGAACTAGAGACAGAAACCAAATATATAGTTCCTGTTGTGTCACAGCCACCTTGTTCACCACCTACATAACATGAAACAGCCTAGTTGGCTGCCACTTCACAAAAGCATAGCCAATGGAGCTGGGAGGAAATATGTTTTTAGTCTGTGGTTTCTCATTAAGTATGCTTTCAATCTAGCAGCTTTCTGAGATTGTTTGATTTCGGAATCCATCTGAATAGCTTTGGCTAAGCTGCAGTAAAATAAATAAATAAATAAGCCCAAAGACTCAGTGGCCTCACAAAAAAATGCTCATTTCTTGGTCACACTCCATGTCCCATTTGGATTGCTAGGAAACCTCTCCTCATTACAGTTACTCCAGAAAAAATTGCTGATACCAGCTCCATCTTTATTTATGCTTCCATGTAGCAGAAAGAATGAAACTTAGTGAAACTTTGTTTTTTAACTAAAGTTAACCCATCCTTTAAATTTTAATTTAATTCTATTTCTATTGATAGCTTCATGCCTTACGTATATCAACTTAGAAAGCACAAATGTCTAAAATTAGAAAGGAAAACTTTATTTCTTAAGAAGAGGATCACAACCTGCAGGCAGGCAGCGCAGCCTATGGCTGAAAACCAAAAACAAGTACTTTAAGGAAGGGAGATGTAAGACAGGAATTTATGCTGAACAGGTTGGTCAAGTATACATATTCAACAGGACACAGAAGGAGCTATGAATATTTATGAAAGAGTTGCACACACACATGATAAGCAAACAAGCATGCTACATGTGTCCCATGTTCACTTTGGGGTGGAGACTTAACATTTCAGTGCATTATACTTAGGTCCTATATATCAAAAGGTAAGTCAAGGACATGAAGGCACTCAAGTGTGCAGCCTCTGTAAAACTGGCCAGAGCCAGTCTGTGGTCAGTGGTATCTTATAAGGAGAAAGTTATAGATCAGTCTCTTGTCCAATCAAAGCTGGAGTTGTGGCTGGTAGAATGGTGTTCTCAGATAGTCAGTGATGGTTGGGGAGCTGAAATTGCTTCAAGATTGCTTATCTTAAAGCCAGTACTTGCTTAGATGCTAGAAAAATTAAAAGGAAAAAAAAACCTTGTGGCAATTACTCCACACTTTATTCTTTAAGTATAGGGGTGCATGACTTAATCTTTGCCTGATATGGCCTTGGGTTCTATTTATAATTTGGTACCTTATTGCCACAAAGAGCCCCTTCTGCCAGTCTTATGAACTCTATTTTAACATTAAAGCTGGTCAACTTTGTCTGCACCATAAATGTTAGGAGCCAGCCTTGGAGGTCCACCTGATTGGCAAGGTCCTGGTGGGCCGAAGACCCCAGGCCGCAAGGTGAGTCCGGGGAACTGCAGTCCTTCTGTCTTCTGCCTTTGCTGTTGATATGGCCGAAGAATTGTGCAGTTGCAGAAGAAGTAAATGGCATGCTCATGCGAAGTGCTCACAGCTATTTTGGAATTCTTATTGTTTAACTTTCCACCTCCCACTATGCCAGTCGGCCTTTTCCACCTATACAATGGTTAAACTCTGAAATACATCAAGGAAACTTTCTTTCCACTTAGTTATGAGTCACAAATACGGTTTGAGTAAAGTTGTTTTAAAAGATTTAAAATAATAGTTCTAGTGTTTTAGGTTATAGGGTTTTTAGAGATATAAGTTTAGTAGTAGGTTTATTATAAGTTAGAATATAAGTTGTAGTATAAGTTTAAATGAATATTTGGTAATAAGTAGATGATTTATAAGTTTGGAGGTATGGGGTAAAAGTTAAGTTTTATTAAATAATGTAGTTATTAGTTAAAGATATAAAATTGATTTTAGTAAATATGTTTTATTAAGTATTTAATAGAAGAAACTCTGGGACCCAGGTAATATTACTGAAAGTCTTTTTTAAGTCTTTTCTAGGAATAAAATGTTCCAGGACAGGCAAAGAACTGTGAAGAGATTTGGATAAGAAAAGGCAGTTGGGGAACTTTGAAGATCTAAAGAGCCCTAAGAAAAAACTCCTCATACGTGAAAAATGTTTACCTGCATAAAGGAATGTGCACCTGGAGATCTTCCTGGAAGAACATGCACCTGGAGGATTTTCCTAAAGTACTTCACCTGCGAGTTGTTTCAAGGTCCTGGGCCAGAAAGTTCATCTTAGCCCCCAGAGACTTTTGAAAAACTTGTTTCCCCGAATTAGTTTGAATAAGGAAGTTTAGTTAATATAATAATTAAAGTTGTTGTAAGGTTTATGTGTGTATTAGTAATAGGACATAATTTGTTTAAGATAATAGTATTATTTAATTAAAAGTTTTGTGATTTTTATAGAATAGTTTTAAGTATATAAGTTTGAAGTTTTGGGTTTGATTGTGGTAGAAATTATGTTATCTTAAAATAACATTGTTTTTAGAGAACTGCCAAGCATGAAGAAGAACATGTCAAACCACCCCTTAAGGGAACATCGGCCAGGCAGAAAGAAAAACACGTGAAACCTTTTTGGACATTGTTTCCAAATCATATGATTTGTTTTCCATTGATAATTTACCAAATGTATCATTAGTTTGGAATTTTTAGTGAAGTTGTTTCCTTGTAATGAGAGATATAAGCTCACTGTAAACTAGCAATAAATGGCATCTGTCCTGCTCACAACAGAGTCAGTTGTCCGAAGTGTTTCCTTTCAACGCCAATGCCGTCCCCACCCTCGGGATACCCTGGATCTAGCTGGAGCTGGTGGCGCCCAAATAGGGACCTGAAGGTAAGTTTTTTCTTTTTCGGGATGGATAAGACCTTACCCAGGGTGTCACGGACCCCTCTGTAGAGACAGGCAGAGTTAGGAAGGGTAAGAAGTGTTAAGAGCCATGATAGAATCATGGGCCAGAATGAATCTAAGGAGAGAAAAATGTTTATCAGTATTTTGATGCATACATTGTCTAAAAGAGGGATTAAGTTGTCTTCTAATCAATTGGCTCATTTTTTGCATTTTTGTCCAGGAACAATGTCCCTGGTTTCCAGAAGAGGGCACTGTTAATTTGGCTATTTGGGCTAAAGTAGGAGAAGAACTTATGCTTTATTATACTCAGCATGGACCTGAAAAGGTGACAGCCGATGCTTTTTCCCTGTGGAACATTATTAGAGATGCTTTGGATCCGCAGCATGATTTTTCTAAATTCCCCGAGAAAGTCGTTGACAAAGACACCCCTTTGTAGGCCAATCCTACAGCACCCTCCCAGATAGTGTTGATTTATCCCCAGAAGATGAGACAGATTTGGAGGATGAAGCAGTTAAATATCATGAACAGAAGTATCCTGATGATTCGATTAACTTATCTCTTTCTAAGACTTTTGTTAAACCTCTGTCAAAGAAATCTGCATTCACGAAAGGGCGATTACCTGTTGCTAAGGTTTGTCAGGTTGGTATTCAAGGGACTAGAAAGGAGGCAGAAAAGGTGGGCGATTTGGATTTTTCACTTTGTTTTCCCATATTATATGATGATGAATTTGAAAGACATGAAGGAAATGAGATACATAGATGGGAGCCATTGCCATACAAATTATTAAAAGAACTTAAGGAAGCTTGCTCCCGATATGGTCCTTTGGTTCCCTATACTATTACTGTTATGGAGCAATTTGCTAATCAATGGATGACGCCGTATGATTGGCAGACACTTGCTAAAAGCTGTCTATTGGGAGGAGTTTATTTGTTGTGGAAAGCTGAAAATGAGGATCGGGTAAAATTTCAAATGGCACAAAATAAGCAAAAACAGAGAGGTCAGGATGAAATTTCCCTTGACATGCTTTTGGGTATAGGACCTTCTGGCACTCCAGAAAATCAATTGTATATACCTAAGGAGGCCTTGGTACAAGTTAATACCTGTGCAAGCAGGACCTGGAGGGCTCTTCCTACTGGTACTGACCAGACTGCTTCTTTGGCAGAAGTCACTCAGAAACCAGATGAAAGATATGAGGATTTTGTTTCCAGATTAATCACGGCAGTGAATAGGGTCATCACTAATGAAGAGGCAGGAAACTTTCTCATAAAACAATTGGCTTTTGAAAATGCTAACAATACCTGTCAGGCCTTAATTAGACCAATAAGAAAAACAGGACAGGTAACTGACTATGTTAGACAATGTGCTGATGTCAGCCCTGCCTATATGCAAGGCATAGTAATAGCCGCAGCCTTGAAAGAAGAAACTTATGCCCAGTTTATACAGGAAACACAAAACGGCCATAATAAGCCAAAAAATCACACCGTTCTGACTTGTTATAACTGTGGACAGCCTGGCCATAATAGCAGAAACTGCCCGTCTAAACAAGGGCCGCAAAAAAGCCCTGATGCAGCTGCCTAATGAGGGCTCTCGACCAAAGTCTTTGTGTCCTAGGTGTCAGTAAGGTTTTCACTGGGCTAAGGATTGTAGATCTAAATTTCATAAAAACGGCACTCTATTGACAGAACAACATCTACCATGGCGAATTCGGGAAATGGATCTAGAGGCCTGCCCTGGCCCCAAGCAACAACAGGGGTGGCTTCCACCATGAATCCATTCATTCACTGTGTTGCATCTCAGAACTCATCAGAGCCAGCCCAGGGAGCGCAGGACTGGACCACTGTTCCTCCACCTCAACAATATTAATTCCAGATATTTCAGTAACTCCCATTCCAACAGGAGATAAAGGCCCTCTTCCTGATGGAATAGTAGGAATTATTTTGGGGAGAAGTTCCTTGTCTCTCCAAGGAGTTTCCATCATTCCTGGAGTAATAAATTCTAATTATACAGGGGAAATTCAGGTGCTTGTTGCTCCCCCTAATAAGACTGTACAATTTAATAAAGGTCATATAATAGCTCAAATATTGCTTTTGCCGTACCATAAAATGGGCAAGTCTTTAACCAACGAGCCCAGGGATGACTCCAGATTTGCCTCTAGTGATTTTGTTTTTGGGGTTCAAGAAATTACTAATTCTAGACCGTTAAAAAAAACTGTTTATTCAGGGAGTTAAAAATAAAGGTTTGTTACACACCAGGGCAGATGTTTCTTGTATTTCAGGAAAAGATTGGCTGCCTTCTCCAAAGCAGCTTGCCCCTTCAGGACTCATTGGTATTGGTCGAGTGGCCTCTGTGGTGAAAAGTTCTCAAATTTTAAATTGGACAGACAATCAAACATCGGGAACTTTTTGCCCCTATGTCATTCCTTCTAGCCCTATTACACTCTGGGGATGAGATATTCTCACTCAGATGGGAATGCTGTTGTATAGCCCAGATGATAAAGTATCGGCACAGATGTTGCAAATGAAGTACGATCCTTTTAAGGACTGGAAAAGGCAGGTCAGAGAGTTAAGGAACCCATCCAGGTTGTAGAGAAGAAAAACTGGTCTGGCATTGGATATTCAAATTTATCCTAGGGGCCATTGTTCTTAAAGCTGCCAACCCAATTGTCTGGAATACTAACAACCAATTTGGGTGGAACAATGACATATGTTCTCAGAGAAACTTAAGGCAGAAAAAGAATTCGTCCAACAGCAATTAGAGGCTGGTCATATAGAACCTTCTACCAGCCCCTGGAATATTCCCATTTTTGTTATTAAGAAAAAAATCTAGCAAGTGGAGACTTTTACAAGATCTAAGAGCCATCAATGCCACTATGGAGGCTATGGGTGCACTACAGCCTGGGCTGCCGTCTCCAGTTGCCACCCCTGCAGACTTTAACATCATAGTAATTGATTTGCAGGACTGTTTTTTCACCATACCGTTGAACCCTGAAGATTGTAAGAGGTTTGCATTTAGCCTTCCCTCTGAAAATCTTGAACAGCCCTACCAGAGGTTTCAGTGGAAAGTTCTGCCACAAGGTATGAAAAATAGCCCCACCTTGTGTCAAAAATATGTTGATGCTGCCTTGTGAGATATTAGGCATCAATACCCCGACCTTCCCGTTCCGGTTCTTTCTCCAATTCCAGGCTCCCCCCCCATTTTCTCATAACCCACGTGACTGGCTATGATTTGTTTTCCATTATAATTTATCAAATGTATCATTAGTTTGGAATTTTTTGTGACTTTTTTCCTTGTAATGAGAGATATAAGCTCACTGTCAACTAGCAATAAACAGAGTCAGTTGTTTGAAGTGTTTCCTTTCAACGCCGACACCGTTCCCACCTTCAGGATACCCTGGACCCGGCTGGAGCTGGACTCCCGCACATAAAGAAGAGATAAAACATGCATGTTTGGTCTCCTATCTCTTCATGGCCAAGAACTTAGTTTTTAAGGTTTCTCTGGTGTCCACTTGGCCAACACGAGGTTTGTTCAGTTGGTGGGGGACTTTGGATTTTATTTTTAGTTCTCACCTATAATGTTATTTCTATCCTTGACTTTGTTTTTAAAACTATCACTATCTATAATCCCACCTCTACTATTAACTTTATCATTCTAACACTAACAATGTTCTCTAAACTTTAACATTACCTCTAACTGTAATCTTGCCTTTCTGAAAACTTTAAATTACTCTAACCCCGAACTCTATTTTTTTTGAGTTGGAGTCTCACTCCATCGCTGAGGCTGGAGTGCAGCGGCACACTCACGACCACCCCAGTGTTGACCTGCTGGGCTCTGGTGATCCTTCCACTTTAGCCTTTCAAGTAGCTGGAACTAAGGTGCACGCTATCATGCCCGGCTAATTTTTTTATTATTGTAGAGATGAGATCATGCCGAGATACCCAGGCTGGTCTCCAAACTGTGGGCTCAGATAATCCATTAATCTCGGCCTCCCAAATTGCTGGGATTACAGGTTGAGTCACTGAGCCTGGCCCCTAACTCTATTTTTATCATTAATTCCAATGATTCTTCTGCTTTTAACCCTCAAGGACAACTCTGAACTTACCTCTGATTTTACACCTACTCCCAAGCTCTAGCACTAATTATTTCCATTTTATTCTGGAAATTTTTCTTATTGTGAAGATCCTAAGAAGCTGGACTGGAAGATGCAGTAGGAATGATCACTTTTTACCTCTGTCTTAAACCTTGCACCAAAACCAGTATCACTTGATGTGTTTCCCAGTTCTTTGTCCCAGAGCTTACAGGCCAAAATAAACACGCATGAGATTTAGTGGAAAGAAGGTGACTTTATTCCAAAAACCTGCAGGTGGGGAAATGACCAGGCTCATGACTTAAAATAAATTTTAAAAAGTTGGGCTCAGGTAGAAAATTTTAAGGGGAAAGAATGGAATGAGAAATATCTGGGAGTGGCACGGGTAGCTGATCTTGCTTCGACAGTTATCTCAAGTTGTTGTCCACCTGGAGGGCTGGCTGAGCTAGTTCAATTCTGAGCAATGGAGAATTCTGCCTTGGGGTCTCAGATTCTGTTATTACAAGGTCAGCCTCTGGAATCTCTCAGGGAAGTACATAATTAGATTAGACAGGAAAAAAATACAACTTTAAAGTATAGGCTAAGAGAGAAAACTGCCACAAACTGTTTCTCAGGGGCTGAAATGGCAGTTCAGTTACATGACCATGCATACTCCACTGTAACTCCCCATGGGGGGAGGGCCCTTCCTGAAAAGATTGGAAAGAGCAACAGGACTGAATGAACAGCTACTAACATGAGATTCATACTGACAAGGCAGCTATAAATACTCCCCAAAGCACCTCCCCAGTCATGGAAAATTTTGATTAAGTACATTTGTTATGCTCTTCTCTTGTTAACCCATTTTTTTGTTCCTATAACCTCTATGATGTCAGCCATGGACCTTAAAATGGGTGAAGAAAAGGTATTACACATTTTAGTTCCTATAGTTCTCAATAAATCCTTAAAATTTGCGGCCACTCCAGATTCAATGGTCTATTGAGACCCATCATTAAGAATGTGCCTGCTGACACTCAGACTTTTCCTCTTTTCAACCTGTGGCATTGGGGGTTTTATCCGTTTTATGATATTTTATATTTTTAACAGCAAATACAATCAGTATTACAGGAAACAATACATAATACATTTTATTTGGATTTGGATTTTTTTTAGCTATGCAAGAAGCTGAGATGATGAATTATGTTTTACTTAGCAGTTTATATTTATACATTTATAATGTATACATGTATGCATTCATTTTTATACATTTACAATGTATAATCTATATGTCTGGGGTTGATAGTATGAGTGGGAATTGACAATAAACAGGCATGAGAGAGTTTTGGGGAGATGGAAATGATCTAAAACTGGATTGTTGTGATGGTAGCAATCTACTAAATCTACTTATCTACTAAAAAGTATTAAATTATAAACTTAGAATGACTGTCTGTAATGCTTAGGGTGGATCCTCTGTGAATAATACATTCAAGCAGGTACTGAATCCAGACACGACCACAGTGAATTTGGCAACCTCTAGCCAAACCACCGCCTGCCTGAATTTCTTATCTAGGTAAAAACTCAGGTTAGGCAATTCTAATGGTTACTCCAGAACATTTTGCACTCCCCTCCCTTTTTTGCACTACTATTGCTGTGCTATAGCCTACAGGGGTTTTGGAATAAACTAAACTACCCAGCTACCTCCTGATTCCAATGTCCCAATTCACAAATATAACTTCAGTAACACGGTGGCTTCAACAATTGGAGTAGAAGCCAAGTGCCTTGGAAAAACCTCTACTGAAAGCAGCTGAAAAATACACACTCATTGCACACTCATATATTTACATAACTTCTCAGTTCCTCCTCTTAGTCATCCAAATTATACCACAGGTCAGAAGCTGTCTAGACCTAAGAGATATTGCCTCAAGGGAAAAACACTGGGTCTTTTATTTTATCATAGAAAACTGATTTTGGCTAATGTTGGGAAAATCTTACTTCATTTCTCTGTCACAAGTCAATAAGTAACTTTTCTGCCCCCGCATGTACACCACTTCCCTTAAGGGATTAAAGAAGAATAGGGAACAGCTACTTTTAGTAGAGGTACTCCCAAGGCACTTGACTTTTACCCATTTGTTGGAGCCATGATATTCCTAAAGTTACATTTGTGAATTGGGACATCAGAGTCAGGAACAGAAAAGGGAACACTGATACACTGTTGGTAGAAATGTAAATTAGGACAACCTGTATGGAAATCAGTGTGGAGATTTCTCAAAGAACTAAAAAATTTAAATCTACCATTTGACCCAGCAAAAAAGTAGATCTTCCATTTGATCCAGCAATCCCACTACTTGGTAATTTTTTTTAAACTTCTGCACATTACATTTTTATTTTTTATGTTTTTATTTTTACTTTTTTATTTTAAAGATATGAATTACAATTCAGGGTTAGGTTTGGTTCATTATGCAGGAAGCCTTGTTGATGAGGTGTGCCCTCCCCCTCCCCTGGCAGTTTCCCTCAACTGCCAATCCCCACCCCACCCCCAGCCCCTGGCAGTTTCCAACTACTGCCAATTCATTTCTTATAGTATTATGATAATTGCTCATGGTTCGCTATGAGTGAGAACATATAGTACTATGTTCTTGGTTTCTGTGATAGATCACTGAGTATGATAGACTTTAAATCCATCCAAGTTGCTGCGAAGTCCATATGTTTGTCCTTCTTTATGACTGCATACTATTCCATGGTGTATATGTACCACATTTTTAAAATCTAGTCCAGCTTCTATGGGCAGCGTGGTTGGTTCCTTGTTTTTGCTATTATGGATAGAGCTGCAACAAACATGCATGTACTGTCTTTTTGGTAGAATGATTTGGGTTCCTCTGGGTGTATTCCCAATAGGGGGAATGCTGGGTCATATGGAAGGCCAATTTCTAGTTCTTTCAGAAATCACTACACTGTCTTCCAAAGAGGTTGCACTAATTTGCATTTCCACCAGCAGTATAGAAGTGTTCCTTTTCCTCTGCATCCTCGCCGGTATCTGTTGTTGTTTGTTTTATTAATCTTGCTCATTCTTACTGGGGTTAGGAGGTATCTCAATATGGTTTTGATGTGTATTTCTCTGATGATGAGTGAGGCTGAGCACTTTCTCATGTGTCTGTTGGCTGCCCGTATATCTTCTTTTGAGAAGTGTCTATTGATATCTTTTTCCCCACTTGATAATGGGGCTGTTTGTTTTTTCCCTTTCAGCACTTTTGAGTTTCTTGTAGATTCTGGATGTTAGGCCTTTGTCAGACATACAGTTGGCAAGTATTTTTCCCCAGTCTGTGGGCTGTTTCCCTGTTCTCTTGATGGTTTCTTTGGTTTTGCAGAAGCTTGTCAGTTTGATGAGGTCTCACTTATCTGTCTTATCTCTTATGGTATGGTCACTTGGGGTTTTAATCAGGAATTGGTTGCCAATTCCAATTTCCATAAGGTTTTCTCCTGCATTTTCTAAGATTCTTATAGTTTGAAGTTTTATGCTTAGGTCTTTGATCCATTTAGAGATAATTTTTGTGTATGGTGATAGGTAGGGGTCCTTATTCAATCTTATGCATGTAATCAGCTAGTTTTCCCAGCATGATTTACTGAATAGGTTCTCCTCTCCCCAGTGGTTGTTGGTAGAGACTTTGACAAAGATGAGTTGGTTGAGAAATTGAGGCTTTGTTTCCGGAATCTCTATCCTGTTCCATTGGTCTGCATGTCTATTCTTGTACAAAGACCAGGCTGTTTTGATTACTGTAGTCTTATAGTGAAGTTTGGAGTCTGGACATGTGATATCTCCTGCTTTGTTTCTTTTGCTAAGGATTGTTTTGGTTATTAGTGGCTATTTGTTATATTTTTCTGCTTGTTTGTGTCTCCTTGGATTTCTTTGGAGCAGTGTTTTGTAGTTCTCATTGTAAAGGTCTTTCACTTCTCTGGTTAAGAAGATGCTGAGGTGTTTTTTTTTTTTTTTTCTTTTCTTTCTTTCTTTGTTTTTTGTAGCTATTGTGAATGGGATTGTGCATTTTATTTGGTTCTCTATCTGCTTGTTGTTGGTGTACAGGAATGCAATTTTCTTTTGCACATCTGTTTTGTACCCTGAGACTTTGCCAAAGTCCTTTATCAGTGCAAGCAGGTTTTTGACAGATACTCTTGGATTTTTGAGGTATAGGATCATATCATCATCAAAGCAGGATAACTTGACTTCCTCTTTTCCTATTTAGATACTCCAATTTCCTTCTCTTGTCTAATTGCCAGAGTTAGGACTTCCAACACAATGTTGAACAAAACGGGTAAGAGTGGGCAGACTTGTCTTGTTCCAGTTTTCAGGGGAAATGTGTCCAGTTTCTGTCTATTTAGCAATATGTTAGCTGTGGGTTTATCGCAGATGGCACTTACTATTTTGAGGTATGTTCCCTCTATACTTAAGTGTTTGAGGGTTTTTATCAAGAAGGGATGCTGGATTTTTTCAAAAGCTTTTTCTCCATCTAGTGATCCACTACTTGGTATTCACCCAAAGGAAGAGAGGTATGTGTGTTCGTGTATATATATGTACATAACACCTGCACCTGCATGTTTACAGCACTACAATTCACAGTTGCCAAGATGTGGAATCAATCTAAATGCTCATCAACTGGTCAGTGGATAATGAAAATTTATATATATTGACTTTATTTTTAAAATCATCACTATCTATTATCCTACCTCTGCTATTAACTTTATCATTCCAACACTAACAATGTTCTCTAAATTTTAACATTACCTCTAACTGTAGTCATCCCATTCTACAAACTCTAACATTACTCTAACCCCTAACCCTATTTTTATCATTAACTGCAATGATTCTTCTGCTTTTAACCCCACAGCAACAACAACAACAACAACAACAACACACACACACACTCACACACACACTCACTATGTAATACTATTCAGCCATAAGAAACAACAAAATAATGTATTTTGCAGCAACTTAGATGGAATTGCAGAACATTTTCCTAAGTGAAGTAATGTAAGAACAAAAACCAAATACCACGTGTTCTCGCTTATAAGTGGGAGCTAAACTAAGAGCTTTCAAAGGCATATAGAATGGCATAAAAGACACTGAAGAATCAAAAGGTGACAATGTGAAGAGGAGAGGGAAGAAAAATCACCTATCTCGTATAAAGTGTACTAATAGGGGTGATGGGTACATGTAAAGCCCAGACTTCTTCACTACTATACAAAGCAGCCATAAAACCAAATACCATTTGCATCCCTAAAGCTATTAAAATAAAGAAAATTATAAAAAATAAAGAAATTAACATATTGCTTACGTGTTATTTACCAGTTCAGGCCACTTATTTTACGCGTAAGTCTTGCCTTTGTTAGTGGCCAGCAGTTAAGAGTAGGTTGACAGCCCAGTGAAACACACAGCAACAATGGAAATGGTAAGCCAGAGAGAAGTTTAACAGAGGGAATCAGAAAAAATGGATAAACAAAAAGTGCCCTGTTAGGATTACACCCATCCTTGGAGGTCCAGAAGGCTGTGCACATGTCCTAGGCCCCACTAACTCAGGAGGAATCACAGCAGATACTTGAGAGCTCCCTGGTTCAACATAGAACAGACCTGAAAGTACCACTCAAGCACACAGAGATATCTCTGCAGAGAATAGATACTTTACTTGCTCAAGGGACATAGCACTAACTGTGACAGGTCACTGGCAGAACACTAAGATATGCCAACCCTAGGCATGACTTCTAGGAAGCCAGGCATAAACATAAACATAAGAGGAAAAATAGAGTTACAGAAAATAGATTTCACACAAAAAAAGCCTTATGAAACAATCAGAATCCAGAGTTGCTAAAATATATTATTTAAGATATCCAGTTATCATAAAAAATACAGTATAAGGCATGCAAAAAGAAAGAATCATATAACCAATGTTCAGAAAAAAAGAAGGCAATAGAATCAGATCTTGAGGCGTCCCAGATGTTAGATTCAGCAGAAAAAGACTTCACATCTGCTACTAAGGTATGTCTAAGCATTTTAAAACTATGACAACAATATCTCAGTAAACAGAAAATATCAATAAAGAGATATAAATTATAAATAAGAACCTAACAGAAATTTAGGAGTTGAAAAGTACAAAAACTGAAATGGAACATTCATTAAAGGCAGTTCCTCAAAAGTTTAAACATTGTGGACAAAACATGCCACACACTAAAATATTTAAGGTTTATTCTGAGCCAAATGTGAGTGACCTAAGTCCATAGCACCATCCCAAGAGGTCCTGAGAACATGTGCCCAAGGTGATTGAATTGCAGTGTGGTTATATACATCTTAGGAAGAGAGAAATTACAAAATCCATAAATCATACATGCAAGATTTACATTGGTTCAGCCCAGGACATTTCCAAGTGAGGGCTTAGAGGTCATAGGTAGAGTCAAAGATTTCCTGATTGGCAATTGATAGCAAGAGCTAGGCTCTGTCTAAGGAATTTTGAAATCAGTAAAGGAAATACTGAGTTGAGATAAGAAGTGGTTTGAGGAATTCAAGTTTCTTATTGTGTACATGAAGTCTCATAAATGGCAGCCCTGAGAGAGTAGATAGCAATCATCTAGCTCCTCTGTGGAAACTCATAAAGCAGATTCTATACAGACACAAATTTCCCTGAAAGATGACTTTGCAGAGGCATAAGATATTTTTTATTTCCTTCTTTATCTTTTATGTGATGCTGTGCCAGAGGCAGGTTGGAAAGTAATTCATATCATATAGGGTTAATAAAGACCCATCTTCTCAAAGCCGGGCTCGGTGGCTCAGCCTGTAATCCCACGCCTTTGGGAGGCTGAGGTGAATAGATTGCCTGAGCCCGCGGGTTTGAGACCCGCCTGGGCAGCGAGACCTCATCTCTACAGTAAATCAAAAAATCAGCCGGGCGTGGTAAGCTTGCGCCTGTAATTCTGACTACTCGGAAGGCTGAGACGGAAGGAACGCCGGAGCCCAGCAGATCGAGGCTGCAGTGGCCGGGAGTGGCCACTGCACTCCAGTCTGGGAGACAGAGTGAGACTCCAACTCAAAAAACAAAACAAAAAACAAAACAAAAAAACCCCATCTTCTCAAGAATTTTGCAAGAGAGAGAAAAAAATCAGTTTAGTCCTCAACATAGTTACCGTTTGATCATACCTAGCAACATTATTCATAATACTCCTAAAATTAAAATAACGCAGATGTCTATCAACTGACAAAATGAAGTATAATTTGTGGTATATCCATAGAATGGAATATTATTTGGCAATAAAAGGAAATTAAGTACTGATAGTTGCTGCAACATGAATGAACCTTGAAAACATGCTAAAAGAAATGTCAGATAGAGAATTCTATATACTGTATGATTATGCTGTAAGGGGCCAAGGGAAAAACATCTCCTTCCCCCTTGCCCTCTGATGGTCTGTTGCGAAATCAACACTCAAAGGTAGATTAATTGGAGAAAAAGTATACAAAACTTATTAATATATACATGAGAGTCATCATACAGTGATTACCCAATCCCTCAGTGAGGTTCAGAAGATTATATGAGTGATTTTCACTGAAGTGTTTGCCTCACAAGGAATGCTGATTCTCCTTAGGACCAAACCCCACAACACCTCATCGCTACCCCTTTCATAAGAGCTCAGTTGGGCGTGGTGGCTCATATCTGTAACCCCAGCACTTTGGGAGGTGGAGGCGAGAGGATTGCCTGAGGCCAGAGGTTCAAGACAAGCCTGGGCAACTTGGTGAGACCTTATCTCTACAGTAAATAAAAAAATTTGCTGGGCGTGGTGGTGCATGCCTGTAGCTCTGGCTACTTAGAAGGCGGAGGCAGAAGGATCACCTGAACCCAGCAAGTTGAGGCTGCAGTGGCCGTGAGTGTGCCACTGCACTCCAGCCTGGGTAACAGAGTGAGACATAAAAAAAAAGAAAAAAAGAAAGAAAGAAAAAAAAGAAATGAGGTCTATGTTTCTCAGGATGGCCTCAAACTACTAGGCTCTAGTGATCCTCCTGATCCTCCTGCTGCAGCCTCCTGAGTACCTGGGAATACAGCCAAGTACCATCAGGCCCAGCAATTGTCTTTTTACCATGTTTTCTGAAATAGTCCTAAATTATTCAAGACATCACCCAGGGTCACTGAATTGTATGACTCTGGCAGTGTAAGTGAATAGCACCTCTTGGGGTTGTTCAGGGCAAAATCTGATCAGCCATATGTGGTGGCCATGGCATGAAGCCCCCTATTTAGTTGGCATACTTGTTCTCATTAGGAAACCATTGTAACTAAGGGTCTCACTTAGAGAAAAAAGGTCTCAGTTATTAGATAGTCTCATAGTTCAGTATCTTGTCAAAATCTGGATTGTCTTCCTTCTCTAGGTTAGGCTCCATCTAATTCATTGACTATTTATAAAATGAATCAGACACAAATTTTAAAACACCAAGAAACAGAATCATCAAAGGGTTTTTATACACCTCCCTCTATGTTTCACCTAATATAATATTAATGATCACCTTTTACTTTCAATGCCTTTCAGATTTCTGTTCATGAGGTTTCTTTTTTTCTTTTTTCCCCCCAGAATTTGTATAGTTTCATCTCTTCCAAATTGAAGGAACAAAAAGAGAAAAGCAAGTACATAGTCAAAGCTTCATAGACACGTGCTTTTAACTGCTTTGAGGAGACAAAGCATTGGGACCTTGACCTTTCTAATCTTTCCTGAGGCAGTTTTAATTAACAATAATGAAATTCAAGTTTTACATCTTACATTTCATCTCTCTTCAAGACACTGAAAGGAAAATATTTTTCCTGTTCTATAATAGAAACATGAAAAAGTTGTACATATGTATGATTTCTGAACAATGAAAGATTTTAGAATTTTGCAGATTAATATATACATCCATTTCCTGCCCTTGATTACAATGGGTGTAACTCATCTCTTATGATCAAATGGTCAGAGACTTCTTGTCTTATGCTCTAGGAACTCAAGTGACAGTTCATCAATCCCACGTCTTCCTAGGAGAAGGAATGACTTTTTCATAACCAACTTCCAAAGCCTCTTTGGCCTGAAAGAAGCATTATAATTGTCTTCTGAAAGGTTAAGTCTTTGAAGGATGAGGCCGATTCCTCAATATGCTGTTACTGGTAGGTTTGCTGCCCATCCACCCCAACCAATTTGCTCCTGTTGCTCTTTTCCTAGTTCCTAGAATTATCTACTTTGTACATTTTTCCTTTACCTGGTTGGGAAATCAAGGTGATGGCAACGCCCTGTATTTGGTTATATCTTTTATATAACTTTCAGAAGTTTGAGCTTCATGCTGGCAACATTCCCTACTTTCTAGCATGTATCCATAATTTGCTCAAATTATTATATTTCTTTAATTATTTTAATAAGAATTTGAGATGAAAGACTATTAAATATGTGTGATATAATTGTCATCTTGAACAGGGAAATCTATGTGGTTTTTATTAAAACTACCACAAATAGAGTCCACAAGAAATAAACTACATAAATTAAAATTACTTAATAGCAATTTGCAAATAAATTACAGTCTAAATATATTCATGTAAGTCAAGTTCACCACAAAAATGTTATATGTTTGATCATATTTTAAATTACTATAGAAAAACAATTCGAGCAGTTGTAAGAAATGTATTGATACCCTTTTAGATAAACACAATAAATATAACCCACTTTAGACTACAGTTATAAAAATGAGCTAAATGAGAGAAATAAGTCCAGGACAGAACTGTCATAAATTTTTAATGTAAGTAATTACATTTTATTCATTCTTTGCATCACTAATAAATTAATCTCATTATGCAAATTTGACAATTTCAAATAAAATTACTAAAATATATTTGACATGATTGACAGCACATGTTTGCCATTTCCCTTATCCACTGAATTATTGGAATTTTTGGAAGAGTTTGTCTAAATTATCTGTAAACAACTTTAAAACTTTCACTGGTAAGTAAAAGTAGACAATAATCTCCCTCTGTAATTGTCCAAACACCTTCTATATGAGGCTTTAGAAAAGTTGATAGAAACAAGTAACAATTCAAATTCAATATTATAAACTATTTTTCTATAGTCAAATCCACCATGTAACAAGCCTGAAACAGTCCAGTGCATGCTAATGACCATGTCCTCACAAACATTGCAATTTCACATTTTATGAAGTGTCACGGCTTCATACTTGACAGAGTTTACATAATTGGCTTAGCTCCGTATACAGCAGTGAGACCGCATTTACTTATTTTTTATTTCTATTTAACAACTTCAGCATAAATATAATCAAAATATGATCAAACATATAACATTTTTGTGGTGAACTTGACTTACATGAATATATTTAGACTCAATACAGCAGGTCCTCCAATAAAGTCGTTTTGTTCAGTGTCATCTTGTCATAACATTGATGAGGAAAAAACTAGTTGGTTCCCAGCTGGGGCCACTGGCTGTGTGGAGTTTGCATGTTGTCCTCATGTCTGCGTGGATTCTCTCTGAGTACTCCAGTCTCCTCCCACATCCCCAAACTGTGAACATTAGATGAATTGGTGTGCCTGCATAGTCCCAGTATGATCAAGTGTGTGTGTGGGTGTCAGTGTGCCCTGTGATGGGATGACGTCCTGTCCAGGGGGCTTTCCACCTTGAGCCCTTAGCTACCAGGACAGGCTCCAGTCACCTGAGACACTGAACCGGAATAAACAGGCAAATAATTATCTTACTTGTCTTTATAAATCTTTCTTAAATGTATGTATAGCTCATATTTATTGCAACATTTAATATTAAAAGTGTTTTGGATCTAAGTAAAAGTAAAAGGCTGCTTTATCTCTGACAGGATGCCTAGGGTTATGGCCAAAACTGAGCTGCACACCTCAAGATACATGTGTACAAATAAAGAGTCTTCTTCAAGAGACTGAAATTCCAATTATTGAGGGTATAATTTCCAAATTTTGTGTGATATGAGAATGGAGACAATGAGATGGTGAACTAGTATAAAACTATTTAATCCTGTCAGACCCAGGCAAAAATAACCAGAGAAACATTTCGAGAACATCCACAGAGAAAACCTCTAATGACAGATTTAAGGCAAAAATTATAAAACATGCACACCATGAATAACCAAGAGACAGATACGATAATAGGGAGAATTCACACAAGGATCTAGAAATAATATTGCAATATAAAAACTACTATAGAATAGGTGTGTTCATTTTTTAGAAAATTGAGGAATAAGATTTATAATAATAAAAACAGGATGAGAGGTGAAAATTAGACATGTAAAAGAAGTAAGTAGAACCTCAAGAATAAAAACTGAAGTCACTGAAAAATAGTTCAAGTAAGCAACAAGCTAGATAGAAATGAAAAGGTTATTAGTGAATTGACCAATAGATCAATTTCCCTAAGCATAGTGGAGAGGAATAAACAAATGGGAACTAGCTCAGAAAAGACCAGACATGAAATATAGATTATGTGGCTCCAAGATACAGCTGGAAAAAAAGTTCAGAAGGAATAAATAGATAGAATGAGGCAGAAGTCATTTTTGAAAAGATAATAGCACAGAACTTTTCATTAATTAAGGACAGATATCCTTATGGTAAAAAGATGTAGTGGGTGGCAAAGGTGAATATAAAATTTTTTTTCATCCAGAGCTAGCAATGTGTTATATTAATGAAGCTCTCATCGATAATTAGCAGTTAAGCAAAATAAAAAGATTTAAGTAAAATAAGTGGAACTCAAACCAAAAACTAAGTAAAATAAATTTAAAACCACAAAAACATTTGATGGATGAAGAAAGGCCTTTTTGGTAAATAGTGCTGGAGCAATTGCACATTCATAGACAAAAAGTGAACCAAGACTGAAACCTCACACCTTATATAAAAGTAAACTTAAAATGAATTATAGATCTAAATGTAAAACATAAAACTGCAAACTCTACATGACTTGTGAGACTGAAAAGATATTTCCTAAACTTTGAGCAATAAAACTATTTTATCAATCATAATGGAAAACAGAAGAAATTATTCGACACAACTATAGCAAGATATATTACATAATTATTGACATATGAAGAAGTTATCAGAAATATGCAGCCAAAAATATGTAGTAAAAATGTATCATAGAACTTTGCTGAAATGTTAATTAAAATAAATAGGTAGAAAGCTAGATAGACAGATAAAGATATATAACTACTCCAGATTTCATGATGTTTTGGTATCCATTTTTTCACAATTTTTAATGTATCGTAGTGTCTTTTCTTATTCTAAATAAATATTTAGTTTTCTACCAAATTTTGATTTTTAATTTTGTATTATTTTTCTTAAACTGTTAAATTTGTGCTAAAGAGAAACTTCTCTGGAGAGCTGCCTGCTCCTCTAGAAAACTGTTCTCCCACCATAATTTGAAACATAAATAAGTGAACTATTTCCTTTATAGCTGTTTCCCAGAAAGATGAATAATTTTTTAATAGTTTTGAGAATTCACTAGGAGAAGTCACTTTCATGGGAAAAACAGTTATGTGTCCTTAAATGGCACGGTTTTTTCCAAATTCTCTATTATTCTTTGACTTTGGGAAAAGGGCTGAACTCTGATTCATTTCCTTAAATAATTTGTATAATAATGAATTTGAATGATTATGCACCATGGATAACAAATGCATGTCCTTTAGCAAGCATTCATTTTTATTTCTGCCTATTTGATAAAATGAATGAAGAAAACTCTTTGGCAGATATTTTTTAAATTGCAACCTGCTCATCACCTCCATCCTAAAACCAAACTCTACATTTCCTATTGTCCTGCCTTGCTTCCTTTTTTCTATAGCTCTTATCATCCTATAACATAAAAATATATTATTTACCAATTTTTTCTACTGTTGAATTCCTCCCTACTACAATGCAGGCCTAAAGTAGTGCCAGGCACAGTGTAAATACGTAAATAAGTATCTGTTCAATGAATGAACAGTCACATTAAATTCATGACCAGAGATATCACGTAGGCTATCAATGATGCCTAATAATCCAACTATACTTTCCCAGAAGGTTTTCTCCCCTGTTCTTAAAAATGACTATGCCAAGCCTTTTCCTCATTTCTAAGATACTCAAACTGTTGCCAAAATGCCAGGGGTTCAGTTGGAAAACATTGCTCCCTGCACAGAAAACCAATTGCTGAGACAATTATTGCCAGGGAAGAAGGCTTTTTATTTGGATGATATCATCTGACAGGAGATTTAGTCTCAAATCCATTTGCCCAGTCTATTGAAATTGGGGGCTTAGCTGGGCTCGGTGGCTCAGCCTGTAATCCCACGCTTTGGGAGGCTGAGGTGAGTGGATTGCCTGAGCCGGCGAGTTTGAGACCCACCTGGGCAACTTGGTGAGACCTCATCTCTACAATAAATAAAAAAAAGTTAGCTGGGCATGGTAGTGTGCGCCTGTAATTCCGGCTAATCGGAAGACTGAGGCGGAAGGATTGCCGGAGCCCAGCAGGTTGAGGCTGTGGTGGCCGGGAGTGGCCACTGCACTCCAGTCTGGGCGACTGAGTAAGACTCCAACTAAAAAAAAAAAAAGCCAGAAATTGGGGGCTTATTTAGTGGAGGAAGGCGTATAAAACAGCAGTTAGGGAGGGGTAAGGAATCGATCACATTAGTGAGGGATTAGGTATCTCATTTTCTGGATGTGGTGTTCTGGTGAGTTTCAGTCCCTTTCCTGAGTGCTGGTCTCCTGAGGAAGGAACTCAGGTAAGGCAAATGTAAGTTTCAAATCTTAAAACTGGAAGAGTCAATTTATATGTTTATTTAAATATATGTATCTGTTCTATGGGGAAATTGTGCTGGTTTCAAATCTTCCCCCACTCTCACCTGGTGACTTTGGCTCATATTTATCTGAGAAAATAAAAGTAACTGAGCTGACTCATGTGTAACCACCCTCACACTCACCCCACCCCACTAGAATGTAAGCTACCTGAGGGCAAGAACATTTATCTGTTTTACTGACAATGTTTTTCACAGTGCATAGAAGAGAGGCTGGCACAAGTAAAATAAACCATCTGCCCCTATAATTTTATAAAATTGACTAAAGAAAAAGAAAACCCAACCAGGTTTACAGTAGCAATCAAACCGCTTGCCCTTTGGCCCACTTCCATGCAACTGGTTGCTACTTATTACCACAGGCCCTTATGACCTTTGTCACAAGACTCTGCTCCTTTACTGTCCTATAGATAAAAATCTAAAACATTGTGAGACATAAGCTTTCTATTTGAGCAGCTTCTTTAAGTTCTGTGTATCAACAAAACTATGGAGGCCAGCTGGTCTAGAGGGCCCACTAAAAAGCTGATTCATGGAGGAATGCAGTTGCCACATTCTGATAGTTTCATTCTTCTTTCACCAACCAGTCAATAACCCCAAATGTTTCAGTTGCTCACCCTCCACAAATCCCCTTAATAATCCTTGCCCAGAACCCCAAAGTGAATTTGAGGCTTGAGAATTCCTCTTATTTCCTCAGCTCAGCACCTTGTGATTATTTAACTCTTTCTCTGCTGCAACCCTGCAGTCAACATGTTGGCCTGTTGCTGTGCAACAGGCATACAAACTTGACAGTTCTATAACAGAAAAAGCTTAATAAATATTTATAAAATGAACAGATGAATTAATGATTATGAAGATGGATTTTGATCCTGTTTTCTTGAATGTATGATGTTCAAGATCATTGAAGAGTCCAAATATTTATTATTAACTGGCAAAATGAGTACCTAGATTTTATCCAGGGGTTTAGAGATTTCTGGAATTTGGCCTTATATTTTGTTTCTAGATTTTTAATGTTAGTTTTGAATCCCAATCCAGGAATATGTTTTGCTCAGTTTGTCAGTATGCTCATGAAAAGAAGCAAATAATAGTTGTTTTATCCTATGTATTGTTATAATCAGCATTCAATTACTTATGTGTAGGCTGTTCTCTGCAAAAATAGATGAAGGACTAATGCATGCCTTTGATTTGCTCAAAGAAGTGATTTTAGAATCAGTTTCCCATGCATGCAGATTACCAAAAAAAAAAAAACACCAAAAACTGGTATTATTTTTGTAGGGACCAAGGGAAAATTTTCCCTTCACTCTCTGAAGGTTCACTGAAAAATCAACTCATAAGAGGCAAATTAATTGGAGAAAAAGCATACAAATTTATTAATGTGCACATGGAGGAGAACCACAGAGTAATTACCCAACCTCTCAGTGGGATTCGGAAGCTTTATACCATCTTGTGGTTACAAAAAGTATGAGGGCCTGGGTCCTGACCCAACAGATTATAGGAGGTAGAGAAGAATAGGCTTAGCTTGCAAATGTGTTCCTATTATGTAGATGAAAACTCATAGGTAACAGTCCTCAGAGACAATAGATGATACATGTTATTTTCAGACCTTTAAATGTGTCAGACTTTCAGTTAATCTTCCCTAGATCCAGGCAGTACAAAGAATGGCCTGCCTGTTTCAATGAAGGTTCTCTTCACATGCAAATCTCCTCCACAAAAGACAACTTTGCAGAGTTACTTCTGTTTGCTGGCTCTCTGAACAGCTGTCTCAAAACATGTCAAAGTGATGACAGGTGGCATGGGGAGCAGTTAGCCAGGCATGGTGGTGCTCACCTGTTGTCTCAGCTACTCAGAAAGCTGAAGTAGAAGAATTGCCTGAGCCCAGGCTTTGAATTAAGCTGCAGCGAGCCATAATCATGCAACTGCACTCCAGTGTGGGTGACAGAGTGAGACCCTGACTCAAAAAAAGAAGAAAGAATAAGAGGAGGGGGAGGGGGAGGAGGAGGACGAAGAGGAAGAGGAAGAGGAAGAGGAAGAAGAAGAAGAAGAAGAAGAAGAAGAAGAAGAAGAAGAAGAAGAAGAAGAAGAAGAAGAAGAAGAAGAAGAGAAGGAAAGAAGAGTAAGGAGAAAAGACTTCAGAGCAAAAGAAAAGTGCAGCAATGTGCCCATGTTGATGGATTCCACTTGTCTTACCATGTTCCCCACTACCCTGAAGCAGCTAATTTAGTAGAAATGGTAGAATGGCTTTTTGAAGACTCAATGGAAATGCCAGTTATGTGGCATAACCTTGTAGGGTTGGGCCTGGTTCTCCAGAAAGCTGTATATGCTCTAAATCAGCATACAATATATGGTGCTATTTCTCACATAGCCAGAATTCATGGGTATAAGAATCAATGGGTGGAAATGAGAGTGGTACCACTCACTATTACCCCTGGTAACCCACAAGCAAAATGTTTGTTTCCTGTTCACATGACCTTATAGTCTGCTTGCCTAGCAGTCTTAGCACCAAAAGGAGGAATGCTTCTATTAGGAAACACAACAATGATTCGATTGAATGTAAAGTTAAGAGTGCTATCCAGCTTTTTTGTTGTTGTTAATCATGTCCCTGAACCAACAGGCAAGAGGGGACTTACTGGCTGACTGGGGTGATTGTGATTGATCCTGACTACTAAAGGGAAATTGTACTGCTACTCCCCAATGGACATAAGGAAGAGTATGTCTAAAACACAGAACTCTTGGTGTGTCTCTTAGCATTATCATATTGTCTCAGTCTATTTTGTGTTGCTATACAGAACACCACAGAGTCAGTAATTTATAAAGAAAAGAAGTTTATTTCTTACAGTTCTAGAGACTGAGAAGTCTAAGATCAAGATGTCACATCTGGTGAGGGCCTTCTTGCTACATCATAGCAGGGAGGAAGGCATCACATGGTAAGAGAGTGCACAAGAGCAAGAGAAGGCCAAACTCACTTTCATAACAAGCTTTCCCTGACAATAACAATGTTGATCCATTCATGAGGGCAGAACTCTCATGACCTAAACACCTCTCAAAAATCCTACTTCTCAATACTGTTGCATTGGGGATTGTGGTTCTAACACATGAACTTTGGGGGACACATTCAAATTATAGCACATGCCCTGTGATTAAGGCCAATGAAAAACTGCAACAACCTAATCCAGGCAGGACAACTAATGACCTAGATCCTTTGGAATGAAGTTTTGGGTTATCCTGCAAGATAAAGAACCACAGCCAGCTAAAGTGTTTGCTGGAGGTAGAGGGAATACAAAATGAGTAGTAGAAGATTGTGGTTATAAATACTAGTACAACCAGGTATAAATACCAGTTACAGAAACAACTTTAATCCTCATGAGTTTTACCTCCTTCTTTTATTACAAATATGCTTATATATACACACATACAATATCTTTGCATTGTTTTCTTTCTTCTTCCCCTATCATGTAACATAAGATATATTAACTTTGTGTTATAGTATTTAAGTAATTTCACTTTTTCATCATAACATTTAGGTCACAGAATATCAAAGGGAAGACTAAACATTGCTCAAGGACTTTACCTCCTCTTCTGGAGAAAGGAATTGTGCATTTTCAGTTGTATGCAGGATGATTGTATCATGCTAGGCAGAATTATGACTTACCATTGTCCTTATTTCAATATTATGTATGGTTTAAGAAGATGTGTATGGGTACCAAGTTGACAAGGGGTAAATTTGTGATGATTAATTTTATATGTCAATTTGACTGAACTACAGGATACCCAAATATCTGATAAAACACTGTTTCTGGATAGGTCTGTGATGGTCTTTCCAGAGATTAGCATTTGAATCCATACACTGAGTAAAGAATGTTGTCCTCATCAGTTGTGTGTGGGCATCACCCAACCAATTGAAGACCTGAATAGAACAAAAAGTCTGAGTAAGAGGAATTGCTTCCTACCTGACTCTTGAGCCTAGACATCATTGTTTTCTGGCCCTCAGACTTACTGAAATATCAGCTATTCTTCAGTCTCAAGCTTGAAAGCTTTTAAACTAGAACTTACACCACAGCCTTCCTGGTTCTCAGGCCTTTGAACTCAGACTAGAACTATCCATCACCTCTCCTGGGTCTTCAACGTGTGCCAATTGCAGGTCTTGGAACTTCTTAGGTGCCATAATTGCACAAGCCTATATATATATATATATACACACACCTTGGTTGGTCTATTTCTAAGGAGAACCATTTCCCTCAAAGCCTCCAGAGAGAACCAATTCTGCCAACACTTTGACTTGAACCTAGTTAGATTCATTTCAGACTTCTGACCTCCATTAGTATAAGAGAATAAATGTGTATCATTTTAAGTAACTAAGTTTGTGGTAATTTGTTATAGCAGCAGTAGGAAACTAATAAATGTATGTCATCAATTAGGTCAAATTCTGAATTGATATTGTTGAGTTATTCTGTGTGCTTACTGTTTCAGTCTGAGATCATTTTCCTTTTGTCTAAAGTAGTGTTTTTTTACAATTGCTTTAGTTCAGACCTACTTGTGAAAAATACTGTCAGGCTTTTTTTAATCTTTAGTTTCCAGGCATTTATAATGTATATATCTGTGGTTTCCTTTGTATCTTGCTTGAGGTTCACTGAGTTTTTCAAATGAGTGGGTTTATATCTTTTATCAGTTTCAAAAATCACTGGCTATAATTTTCTTGAATATTGTTTCTGTCTTATCTCTCTTCTGTATTCCTGGGATCCTAATTACTCATATGTTTGACCAATGACTATGTCCCACATAGCCCTTATACTATCATCTGTTTTTATCCACTATATTTTCCTCTTAATGCCTCAGTTTAGGTATTTTCTCTTGACCTAGCTCTGGTTTAACTAATTCTGCTATGGCTAATCTGCTGTTTAGCCCATCCATTAATTTATTAATTTCAGATACTATATTTATCAGTTCCAGAATGCCTACTTTATTTTTATAGATTTCAATCCTAAGATAAAATAATATAGTCTTTATTCTATTTGTCCAAAATTTTCTCTGTTAAATTGAAATTCTTATGCATATATTTTAAAGTACATTTTCAATAACTTCAATACCAATGCACTTAAGAGGATGCTTCAGAAATGACGATTCAAAGAAACAAGTAAACTTGTGTCTTTTCATGCTTAGCTTTGATGGAGAAGTGGACAGTCATGATTATCTGTCACAACAGTTTGCTTCTTTCTATAGCTCATAATTTTTATTATATGTCCAACATTGTTAATTAAAGGACCATAGAAAGTCCACATGATGCTTGCTATCGACCACCACAGATGGTTCTCCCTTTATCAGTTAAACTAATAAGATGTGGGGTGGAGTAGGGGAATAGTCATGTCACTGTAATTAGGGATTGAGCTGATTTTTCCTTAGTTTCAGATTTTGTAAGGCATATTTTACATCACCAATATTCCTAAGGCATGTCTTTCTATTGTTTCCAGTTCTAACCTTGATAAACTTTGTCTCCTCAACCTGAAAAACTGATAGAGATTGAATTCTATCATTTAGAAATGTTCAGCTTCCAAATTTGGCCAATGTCTTGAGCAGTAAATAGCCATGGTTTTGAGACCATTCAAATTCTAAGTTTTGTCATCTCAGCTCTACATGCGTGCCACATCTCTGCAGATCTGTTTGCTTCTATAGAAGAGGAAATATTTCTTTTCCTCACCCATTGCTAAGTCCATGTCTGAGACTCCTACAACAAAAAAGAGATTAATAAGAGAAAAGCATACAAATTTATTAAATATTAGTTTTATGTGAAATAGAAACCTTCAGAAATGAAGACTCAAAGAAACTGATCTAATGGTAATAAACCAAGGGGAATTTAGCAAGCCTGTTTTGTTCAGATCTTTTGTGTCCCTGTGTCATCAGAGATAAGTATGTTCCTTTCCTCTAGGTTTAAAGAGGGAGCCTCTTGAATGAGAATCTTATGAACTGCTTCAGGAAAGATGGGTACGCGGATTAAAAGTACTATATTTTCCTTACCTATATAACAAGGTTCATGGCAGACACTCCTATAACAAAAGGCATATTAGCAAGAGAAAAGCATAACAAATTTACTTAACCAAAGTTTTATGTGATATGGGAACATTCAAAATGAAGACTCAAAGACCCAGTGGAAATTGTGTATTTTTGAAGATAGTCATGCTGGAGTGTAAGTGAAAGACAGAAGGATATGATCTAACGGTAATAAACTTGGGGAAATTTAGCCAAGCCTGTTTGTTCAATTTCTTCTTGGCCTGTGAGTATAGGATAGGATCCCTGTGTAATGAAGATCTTTAGACTTATTTTCAGGCTAAGTGGGTCAGGGAAATCTTTTATGACCTGGTCATGGGAGAAAGGTAGAAGAAGATGAAAAAGTGATCGTCCTGCTTCTTCGGCTTCCTCAATTTATTACAAAATCTTTCAGACATATACATGCATATGTGTATCAGTACTATAACTTTTATTTATAAAAGGCACTACTTAGCTTTTTTTTTTTTTTTTGAGTTGGAATCTCACTCTGTTGCCCAGGCTGGAGTGCAGTGGCACACTCACAGCCATCACCGCCTCGACCTACTGGGCTCAGGTAACCCTTCTGCCTGAGCCTTCCAAGTAGCTGGAACTACAGGCACGCACCACCAGGCCCAACTAATTTTTTGATTTACTGTAGAGGCGAGGTCTCACCAAGTTGCCCAGGTTGATCTCGAGCCCCTGGGCTCAGGTAATTCTCTCTCTTCCACTTCTCAAAGTGCTGAGAATACAGGCATGAGCCACTGTGCTCAGTCATTACTTAGCATTTGAAAGTTTTTCACTCAACTTTATATTCCAAAAGGTTCTAAACTCAACTATGAAACTTAGAATTCATCCAAAATAAGAAAATGCAAAGTTACTTCACTCAACTGCACATAAAAGAAAGTCAAAATATATTTAAACAGTCTTTTTCTGATGTAAATGCAGGGATTTTCCAGTATCATGCTAATACAATTCTGTAGTTAAGTATATAATACACAAGCAAGCGCACACATACACACACACACACACACACACACACACATATATAATTGGCTTGAATACACGAGATAGTAGAGATGGAGAATCATTAGCTAGCAATGAAATTCTGAGTCATGGAGTTTATATATTTTTTGTGCTGGTAAATATTAATTATCCTCTAAAGAGATTTTACCAATTTTTCCTGTTTCTCCAATTTCACTTCCAAAACACTGTGACTGTAATAGCGTAAAGTCAATTTTTCACCATTATGAATGTGATAAATGGAAATGCTATCTCATTTCTGCTATATTTGAATTTTCTTAATTGGAGATGACACTGCTAATTGGTCACAAGCATCTCTTTTTTTGGTATTAGGTTGCTAATCTAAATTATTTACAAAAAAGAGTTACCCCTTTCCTGTTACGTGAATTTCAAAAAAATTTCTTAATTTTATATCTATATTGCAATTTGTTTATGGAATTTTTAATCCACAGAAATTTTAAACTTCTGTGCTCAAAGTATTTATTCATTACTTAATAGCCTTTGAGATGGTGATGCTTTAACAAAAGCCACATGCCCTCTAGAATTACTTAAAAATATACATTGCCCAGAATTCCTACTAAAATTTTAAGGTTATGGTTTTTAAAACATGAATCTTATATTTAATTAATCTTTCTAGTAAAGGGACATAGTAATACCTTTTTTTAAAAAATATGCAACATATAAATATCTTGAATCTTAAAAAGTAAGCATTATTTTAAATATGCAGGTTTCAAACCAGCTGCTTATTATAACCATGTGAGAAGCTTTAAAAAAAATACTGATGTCTTAATTTCAGCCCCCAACACTTGGGTTTAATCAGTTTGCGGTGGGGGCCAGACATAAGTAGTTTCACAAACTTACTACATGAGGCAAAACATGCTATCCGTGTTGAGGATAACTGTTTCAAATGCCCAAGAGGACTCAAAACAAAGATGGGATGTCCCCAAGGACCAGAAATAAAGAGGAAGATGGAAATCAGAATGCTACCTTAAAGTAAAACCTATGTCTGCCCAGGAAACATTCTCCCATTGCTATGACTATAACATTTGCATGTTAAATGTCAAGTTACCTAATGGATAGAAGATGATGCCTTTGTCAGACAAAAGGTGAGAAGACAGAAAAAGATTGAAAGTTAAAAAAAAGTATCAAGTAGTTATTGACCATAATGCATAGACAGACACACACACACACACACACACACACACACACACACACACACACACACACACACACAAATGCATAAAATCTACTTTAGAAGGATAGCGATGGGGTTCAGGCCATACTACATCAAAATATGTCACCTTGGCCTTTGAGGAAATGGCAGGAAGAGGAAGTTCGCTCTGACCTTCTTCCCCACCCCCCACCTGAAGCAGGCCATAAAATAATTCTCTGACTTTCCTCTGAAGTAGCCAGAAGACCCTCCTTTAGAGGTGCCTGCCATATACCTAGAGGAAAGGGTTTCTTATCTCTGAAGATACAGAGATACAGAGAGGAATCTGAACAAATAGGGCTAAGCCCCTCCCCACCCACCCTGTTTATTAGCAGAGATCATATCCTCTTTGTCCAAGCATACTTCTGCATGACTGTCCATTCTTTACCAAATCTAAGCATAAAAGCATACATTCTGAAGGCTCTCATGTCAACAGAGGGTTATTACATAATGGCAAAATGTTCAATTGACTCCGAAAATATAATGATCCTAAGTAGTATGAATCAAATGAAATTGACTCAAAATGTTAACAAAACTAACAGAAATATGGAGAAAAACTAATAAATTTACATTCGTAGTGGAAATTTTCAAAATGATATTCTAAATAACTGATCAGTCAGGCAGAAAAACAGTGAAGAAGAACAGAGAAGATTTGAACAACACAACAACCTAAATTCGGTCATCAAATATAGAACTAAGCACCAACAATTAGGGAATATAAATCTTTTTCAAGCATACATAGGGTATTTACAAAATTTACCGTGTACTAAGTGATGAAAAAAGTCTAAGCAAAATTTAAAAGGATTAGTTAACACAAATGATATTTTTGGACCACATGCAATTAAATAAAAAGCAAATAAAAAATATAAATATAAAATCTAGTATATTTACAAATTAAAAACACTTCTCAATGAGGCAAAGAAAAACCACTTTGGTGATTAAAAACATAGAATTTAATCTTTGGAGCAAATATTACTAAAAGAAACCTTGCTTTCAAGCACAGTAAGGAATACTTTATCAAGACCATCACAATAGGTAAGGGACCGCCCCAGCTGGGTCTTGTAGTAGGACAGAGAGATCAGGCTCAACTCTGAATGCAGCATGGGCAAGTGGGTATTTATAACCAAGGAGTAGTGTGGGAGTTTGTCGATAAAATTACTAAGAGGAAACATCAGAGGTAAGGGCTAAACTGACCTAACAGCATTTTTGTTGAAGACAGGCTAGGGTAATCAGACATCACCTGGGGGATGGTAGAGGATGAGGAATCTTATCAGATATCAAGGGGATCAATAATGAGAATGGGGGCTCTTGCTAAACTGGCTTAGCAGGACTCTTTGCTAAAATTGAATTTTATAAGGAAGTGCACAGATGAGCCCAGCAGAAGGTTCAGAAGCCTGACTAAAGTTTGGCCAAGCAAAGAATCTTTGTCAATATTACACATCAACCAATGAAACAAATGATATAACAAAAATGATTCTTAGCAGGAATTATAGCCTTAAATGCTTTTAATAGAAAATAGCGAGAGAATTAAAGTAAAGCTTATAGCTTACAAGATAATAAAATGAAAATTAACAGCCGGACTCGGTGGCTCAGCCTGTAATCCCGCACCTTGGGAGGCTGAGGTGAGTGGATTGCCTGTGCCCGCGGGTTCAAGACCCGCCTGGGCAACTTGATGAGACCTCATCTCTACAATAAATCAAAAATTAGCCAGGCGTGGTAGCGTGTGCCTATAATTCCGGCTGCTTGGAAGGCTGAGGCAGAAGGATCACCAGAGCACAGCAGGTGGAGGCTGCAGTGGCCGGGAGCGGCCACTGCACTCCAGTCTGGGTGACAAAGTGAGACTACAACTCAAAAAAAAAAAAAGAAAGAAAAGAAAATTAACAAAACCAAACGAAGTAGATGGAAAGTGCTTATAAAGTCAAGAATACAACTCTATGAAAATAACCCAGAGATACAGTGAAGATGATTACCAAAGACAGAATTAAGATTGTTGAATTGATTGATAAAATTGAGCATATTTTGTTTAGATTAATACAAGAAGTAAAAGAAGGCATAAATAAACAATGCTGAAAGATAAAAGCGTTTACTATATATGCAAAAGTGTATATATATATATTGCTATATATGCAAAAGTGAATAAAAAAGACAAATTGTTAAAGGAAAAAAGTGATTCAATAACCCTCTTAAAGCACAGTAAGGCAGACTTTATTCAAGACTGCAATAGGTGTAGAGACCACCACAAAGGAGTTTTGCAGCAGGGAAGAGAGATTGAGCTCAACTTCAAATACAGCATGGAAAAATGGGAATTTGTAGCTCAGAAGTGGGGATCAGGGATGGTCAGTGGATGGAAAATTACTAGAAACATCAGAAGTAAGGGGGGAATTCGCACTCAAGGCAGGTCAAGGTGATCAAACATCACTTGGAGAATGGTGACGGATAAGAAATTTGGTCAACTATCGAGGGTAATCAGATATTGAAGGTGGGGAATTCTGTTAAACAGAATTGACAGAATTCTCATTTAAGCTAGGCAATGCACAGGACACGAATGTCTGAAAGCCATAGCCTAGTTGGGAAGAGGATTCAGAGAAGCCTAACATTTAGTCAAAGGGACACTCTTTGCCAACATACAATAAATAACTTAATTCTGGAAAATTAAATAATGTACAAAGAGAAATTTTTAGAAAAATATTAGTTACGCAAATTAACTTGAGAAGAATTAAGAACTCTAAATAGTCCTATAACAACAGTCATGCACCACATAATATTTGGGTCAGTGACAGACCTCATGTATGGCAGTGGTCTCATAAGATTTTACCACTGTATTTTTACTGTACACTTCTTATGTTTAGATATACAAATACTGATCATTCTGTTACAATCACCTACAGTATTAAGTACAGTAACATGCGATACAGGTTTGTAGCCCAGGAGAAATAGGCTATACCATATAGCCTAGGTGTGTAGTAGGCTAGACCATCTAGTTTTATGTAGGTGCGTTCTATAATGTTCACATAATAATAAAATTGTCTAATGATAATTTTAGCAGAACCTAAGTGATACATTATAGAATTAGGGAGATTGAATAAGTAGTGTAGGGGCCAAGGGGAAACATCCCCTCACCTTCTGAACGTTTGCAGAAAGATCAATTCACAAAAGGCAGATTAACAGGAGAAATGGCACACATATTTATTAACATGCTCAGGGGAGAATCACAGTGATTACCCAATATCCTAATGGGGTGCAGATGGTTATACATTCTTCTTTTTAAAGGAAAGGGAGATAGGGAATTGTGGATGAGTTTAGGGAGGTGGCAAATGATTTTTAGGGGAATTCAATGAGTTCGAAGAATATACAATGACCTATGTTGACAGAATTCAGTCTTTTTTCCTGCTATATTAGTTCAGTTAATGAAAACTCAAGGACAGAATCAGAGGTAATTGTTTTCTTCTTTGGCAGGTTCGGACTTTAGGCAGATAGGGGAACTTTAGACGATAGGTTCATTCTGTGCTTTGGGAGAGACAAATGACTGAAAGCTAGGAAGACAGGAGAAAGTCAGAGAGACCTTAATCTGCTTATTCAGTTCAGCATGCCAAAGCACCATATTATGGGGGTATTGGTTGACCGAGCCTCTGCAGTAATTTCAAATCTTTACACAAGGGATTTGTATCAAAGAGCAAAGGATCAAAAACAAATATATCACACCCAAAGAAGAAGAGTAAGTTCTGAGAATCTGCCCTGTATTAAGTCTTTGTAAAGCTACAGTAGTTAAGATAAATGCTGGTGTTTTAGATCTGATGCTTATAAAATTTATGGGGGGTGGTAGGGGAAATTTAGAAGAATAATAAATTATTTAAAATATAAGATTAGGAATGGAAGCAAATATTTATGTAAATGAGAAGAATTGCAAGAAATTCTAAAGCATAAAAATTGACATATCACAAACATTGCAAAATCCATAATAATAAGAGTAATAATATAATGTTTTAATAATAACTGCCTGGCACAACTCTATAGTACATCTTTCCTGCTTTTTAGTGGGGGGCTGCAAACTCTTTGGTCAACCTTTTTTGTGACAGTAATTTTATAATATTCTTTTCTATAGAGTAATCAGTCTTTCATGGCTGATGAAAATTTTTTAAAAATTACTGATAGTTTAAAATAATTTATTTTCAGTTTCACACTTGTATGTATCCAGGTCCTGTAAGTTTTACCACTGCTAAATTTGGAAAAGCTTTATAAAGTCTCTTTTATATATGAACTGTAATATTCTAGAACATGTCAAGTTTTCTTGTGCAGTGGCTGATCTTAATATTATTTGAATTGACATCAGTAATTATCCAGAAAAATTCATAAACATTTCAAAATTTTTGCCATGTGGCATTGAGCTTCATAATTATGTAGTGACATTATTCTTATAATACATACATTGATAATTGGTGACAAGGAATAGAGATTTTATCAACGAAGCATTTGATCCTTGAGCCATTTTGCAGGTTTACTAGCAATCTGTGTTATTTCATCTGTAACTGACAGGCCTTATCAGGACAAGTTGCATTAGATATAAGACATGATTCAATATGTTAGAAAAATAATCAACCTCACAGATTTTTTAAATTACTGTTATATTTTTGCCCTTTAAGTACAGGAGTTCCAATCACTATATTTTGTTGATCTCAATTTTAAAAATAGATGGTGCATTTTTAATTTTATATACTGGGTCATCTAGTATACGCCTGATGGAAAAAATGTTAATTTAACCAGGTTTTGATGACAACCAAATTCTCCACTTACAATTTCTGTGGAACCATGCTCCACAGATGAAATTCTGATATTGTACAATTGAAACATGACTTCTCCTACACACCCAAATAACTCCATTGTCAGATGCCACAGAGCACATTCATAATGCAATACAGCCTCTGGCTCCACATCTTCTTTTTATGATACCAAATGAGTCAACACCATAGGCAATAAAAGTGTTTTTGTGAACAATAGGAGTATTCCTGGAAAATTATGCAATATTATGTAAATCATATATTTTAAGCATTTGAAAATATTGACACCACGATAAAATTTCCAGCAAGTTAGAAGTAGAGGAAAATTTCCTCAAGTTAATAACTTAACAAAGAGCATCTAGAAAAAACCTGCAGCTAGCATCATACCTCTAAAATCAAGAACAAAGCAAGTATGTCCAGTCTTGTTACTCTTATTTAAAATCATAGTAGAAGTACTAGGTGTTGCTTATGGCAATAAGAAAAACAAAGGTAATACACATGGAAACAAAGAAAACTGTTCCTATTTGCAGATAACATGGCTATGTAGAGAGTCCCAAGAAATCTACTGAAAAAACAATTCCTAGAATGAATAAGTACACTTAGCAAGGTCACAGGATACAAGATCAACACAAAAAAAGTCTATCTATTTAGTATATTAACAGTTAACATGCAAAAAATAAAGTTAAATACACAATATTATATAAAATCACTACAAAGAAAGTGAAATACTTAGGTATAAATAACAAAAATATGAACAGAATTTGTATGCTGTAATTACAAAATCCTTGTGAAATATAAAAAGACAAAATTAATAAAAGGAGATATATTGTGTTCATGAATTGAAAGACCTGACACAGTAAAGATGTTAATTTTTTTCCAAATTGATTTATAGCTTAATACACTTCTTATCAAAATCAAAGCAACGTTTTTTGTAGACATAAACAATCTTATTCTCACTTTTATATGGAAAGGCACAAGCGGGCCCCAGAATAGCTAAAAAGATCTTGACAAAGAAGGGTAAAGTGGAAGACATTACTCAAACCCAATATTAAGACCTATTAAATAGCTGCAGTAATCAAGAAAGTGTGGTATTGGTGAAGGGATAAACATGTACTGATGGAACAGAATTGAGGAACCAGAAATAGACCCACAGAAATAGACCCACACAAATATACCCAACCACATTTGACAAAGAGTAAAAGCAATTCTGTGGAGGAAGAATAGCTTTTCAAATGGAGCTGGAGAAATTGAACATCAATAGGAAAAAAAATTAACTTAAACCTTGCACCTTAATCAAAAGTCATCTCGAAATGAATCAGTGACTTAAATATAAAACCTAAAACTATAATACTTCTAAAAAATAAAAGAAAATCTTTATATGAGGCAAATAAGTCTTAGACTTGGTAGCAAAAAGAAAATCCAAATACAGAAAAATTTATAAACTGAACTTCACTGAAATTAATTTTTTTTTCTGTAAAAGATACTGCATGTTAAGAGGATGAAAATATAAATTATGGGGAGGGGTGGTAAGTATGTGCTAATTATATATCTTCAGCAAACTTGCATCTAATATTTAAGAAAAAACTCTCATACCTAAATAGTAAAAAAGACAAGAATCCAAGTAGAAAATGGGCAAAATACATGAGAAAATATTTCACTGAAGAGAATAAACATATAGAAAATAAGCACATGCAAAGATGGTCAATATCATTAGCCAATAGAGAAATACAAATAGAAACCACAATGAGATATCACTACACACCTATCAGAATGGCTAAAATTTAAAAAATAGTGATAACACTAAGTGTCAGTGAGGATGTGGAAAACTATTCACTCATACATTGTTACTGGGAATGTAAAATGGTAGAGCAACTCTGGAAAATACTTTGACAATTTCTTTTAAGGCTAAACATGCAACTACCCAGCAATTGCTTATGTTCACACCAAAACCTATATATGATTGTTCATAGCAACTTTATTAATAATAGCCAAAAATAAAAAATGACTCCAATGTTCTTTAATAAGTTGTGATTTCTTATTTTATGTGTCAATTTGACTGGGCTACAGTGCCCAGTTTTGATCACACACCAGTTTAGCTATTGCTGTAAAGGTATTTTGTAGATGTGATTAACATTTACAATCAGTTATAAGGTCAGCCAACAGACACATGAAAAAGTGCTCAGCCTCACTCATCATCAGAGAAATGCAAATCAAAACCACACTGAGATAACACCTAGAATAAGAATGCCCACCATTAATAAAACAAACAACAGATGTTGGCGAGGATGTGGAGAAAAAGGAACACTTCTACACTGCTGGTGGGAATGCAAACTAGTGCAACCTCTTTGGAAGACAGTGTGGCGATTTCTGAAGGAGCTAGAAATTGACCTTACATATGAACCAGCAATTCCCCTATTGGGAATATACCCAGAGGAACTCATATCATTCTACAAAAAAGATACCTGCACACACATGTTTGTTGCAGCTCTAGTCACAATAGCAAAAACATGGAGCCAACCATGCTACCCATCGAAGCTGGACTGGATAAAAAAAATGTGGTACATATACGCAATGGAATATTATGCAGCCATAAAGAAGGACAAACATATGGGCTTCACAGCAACTTGGATGAATTTAGAGCCAATCATACTCAGTGATCTATCACAGAAACAAAGAACAGAGCACCATGTTCTCACTCATCAGCAGACCTTGAACAATTATCATAATACTATAAGAAAGGGATTGGCAGTAGTGGGAAACTGCCAGGGGAGGGTGGGGACACACCTCATCAACAAGAGTACCTGCATAATGAACATTTGCATACCTAACCCTGAATTGTACCCCACATCTTTAAAATAAAAAATTTAAATTTAAATAGAAAAAATTGACAATCAGTTCACTTTAAGGTTACCCCTAGTAAGTAATATGGCACAGGCCTCATCCATCAGTTGAGAGCAAAAACTGAGGCTTACTAGAGAAGAAAGAATTCTGCCTCAAGACCGTAATTGAAAAATTATGCAGGAGTTTTCAGACTGCCAGCTTGCCCCCCAAATTTTAAACTCTGAACCAACTTCAACCATTTCCTGTCAAATACTAATTTATAGAAAGTCGGTGTATTTATATTAATATGACACAAAATTGATATGAAGTTCAAATCAAAACAAAATTTAGAACAACAGTTTAAAAAATTGAAGTACAGAAATCAATAGCCTTAAACAATATGCAAATAGTGACTAGTTAAACGCTATAAAAAGAGAATCTCGGCCTGGCTCAGTGGCTCAGCCTGTAATCCCGCGCTTTGGGAGGCCAAGGTGAGTGGATGGCCTGAGCCTGCGGGTTCGAGACCCGCCTGGGAAACTTGGCGAGACCTCATCTCTACAATAAATCAAAAAATTAGCCGGGTGTGGTAGCACGAGCCTGTAATTCTGGCTACTCGGAAGGCTGAGGTGGAAGGATCGCCGGAGCCCAGCAGGTTGAGGCTGCAGTGACCAGGAGCAGCCACTGCACTGCAGTCTGGGTGACAGAGTGAGACTCCAACTCAAAAAAAAAATAATAATAATAAGAGAGAGAGAGAGAGAGAATCTCTGTTTACAATAGCCAGAAAAAGTGCTTATACATAAAATTCACAAGAAATTTCCAAAACTTACATTTAAAAAAAACTGTAGAAACAGTTCTGAAGAACACAGAAGAACAATTAAACA
This sequence comes from Carlito syrichta, assembly GCF_000164805.1. Lineage (NCBI taxonomy): Eukaryota > Metazoa > Chordata > Mammalia > Primates > Tarsiidae > Carlito > Carlito syrichta. The sequence continues at coordinate 166,244 of NW_007250538.1, forward strand.
GATAAAACCTCATGCCTTGTTCTTGGGTAAGAGTACTCAACATCATAACTTGTCAAGTCTTTCCAGTTTAACCCATAAATTAAATGCAATTCTCACAAAAACACAATATTTTTATGGAGCTATAAAAGTTCATCATAAATACTATTTAGAAGAATAAATGCATACAATTATTCACAACCACACTGAAAAAGAGGAATGTAAGGATCTAGCCTTACCAGATAGTAAATTTACATTAAAAGAAAACAAAAAAGAACAGTGGAATTTAACAGAAAATCCAGAAACAGACTTAACTGCACATGGAAATGCAGTATATAATGAAGATGATAAACAAATTAGAGGGTAGAGAAGAATTTCTTAATAAGTGGTATTAGAATAACTGAATTTTCATAAGGAAAACAAAATTGTTTCTATTAGTATTGCAATATACATGCAAGTACTAAAAGGAAACATGGGAGAATTTTACTATCACCTGGAAGTAGGGAAAATTTTTCAAGCTCTGATAAATAGTCCAAAAACAATATGATAAACAATAAATATTTTGATTAAAAATAAAAATTTTTGTGTGAAAAAGGCACCATAGGCAAAATTTTAAAAGACTACTGAAGATAATATTTTCAGTTTCAATATATCACAAAGAAAGATGAACATTTCCAATATACAAAGAGTATCTAAAAATTAAGAAGAAAATGCACAATTCTATGGAAAAATACGCAAAAGATACATGAAAAGACAGTTCATAGAAAAAGAGTACAAATGGCAATTGGCCATATGAAGGGGTCTCAAACTTGTTCATCTTAAGAGAAATGCAAATCATATTTTAACTTTGTATTATAGAAAATTTCAAATATATACTAAAACAGAAAAACTAGTATATTGAACCTCCATGTATTTATCACTCAGCTTCAAAAATTATCAAGAGTAATGCTGTGGTCTAGCCGTAGTGAGCCATTCAGATCAGACCCCTCCTCAATTTGAGGACTGAAGCAACTCTCCAGCAGTTGAGAGTGTTGATAGGTGAAAACTGTCAGCTGAGTCCATCTCCAGGAATTGCCCTCAGCTTTAAAAAGCTGCCTTGCTCAATATTTCTGGGGACAGCCTGCATCCAATGATGAAAAATGAGGGCATATAAATTCCTGACTCCTTGCCTCAAATCAGGACACTACTTTAAAGTAAGCCCAACTCTGGCAGGCTCGGTGGGTCAGCCTGTAATCCCAGCACTTTGGGAGGCCAAGGCAAGTGGATTGCCTGAGCCTGAGGGTTCGAGACCAGCCTGGTCAACTGGGCGAGACATCATCTCTACAATAAAAAAATAAAATAAAATAAATTAGCTGGGTGTGTTAGTGCATGCCTGTGGTTCTGGCTGCTTGGAATGCTGAGGCGGAAGGATCGAAGTCCAGGAGGTCGACACTGGGGTGGCCGTGAATGTGCCACTTCTCTCCAGCCTAGGTGACAGAGTGAGACTCCAAATAAAAAAAAAAAAAGCCCAACTCCAGCATTCTCTCTGGAAGCTGCTGAGGCTTTTGTCACATAGTCATCATAGTTTTTCCCTCTGCCCAAATCTACTTTCATCAATTCTGTTTCCTGGGGAACCAACATGTAACAAATATGAATCAAATATATTGAGAAGTCATTTTTCTTTTATCAGATCGGCAAAAATCCAGAAATTTGACAGCATACTTTATTGGCAAGACTCTAGAAGAAAGGCATTCATATGGATTACTAGCAGGTAAGTAAAATGGTACAATTCTTCTGGAGAATAATTGGCAATATTTAATAAAATTTTACATGCATTTACCATTGAACACAGAAAGTTCTAGCAAACTATCTCAAAAATAAGCTGGCAAAAATATAGTATGATATATACACAAGGATATTTTTTGTAGCATGTCTTGTAATAGCAAAACACTAAAGACACAGGTATCCATCAATAAGGAAACTTCCCCCCCTTTTAAAAACTAATATTATTTTTAATTAATAAATCATAATTATCTAAATTTATGTGCTACAATGTTATGTCTTGATCTTTGTATACAGTGTGGAGTGATTAAACCAAGCTGATTAACTGTTCTACTACTTTTTATTAAGGATAATGCACAAAAGCTGCAATGAAACATCTTGAAAGGAAGACAGTATCCTGATGATGAATTACCTTTTGATTGAAGCAGTCTGGTCTCAGAGCCTTCACTGTTCATCAGTGCATTATAAAAATTATTCTTCTCAAGCCCACATTCTAGATAACCTATTAACACTGTGGCATATGTTATTTCAGGATACTACCCAAGTGAATACAAAATACGTCTAACTGCATACATTAAATACATGAGACAAGTAAGGGAACCAAAAAAGCCTCTGCCCTCATAGACCTTTCATTCTAGTGAATTTTCACTATTATTAACAATTATCTTCAGAGAAGGAAATTTTCATTGTCTTTCCAGCGTCAACCAAGAGACAGTCAACCAAATTGACTACAAGGGGAGACACCCCACCGCCAGTAGGTCCCTTGTAGTATATAGGCTTCCCCCACTAGGTCAGTGGTCTAGGAACCCATTGGCATCAGAGTACCAGCTAGCATTGCTTGAGAGGCTGCATTCGGCTTCAGTGAATTTTCTTTGGAGATTCTTTTAACGCTTTTGCCTATTTCATGAAGGGTGATTTATGAGCATACCTGCCCACACCGCACTGAATGTTCAGCAGTTTTTGACCAAAAAATGGCATGAATCCCATGCCCCACCTTTCCTATTTGTCTGATCTGGCCCAAGCAACGATTTTTCTGTTTCCCTGGATGAAAAAAGTCCTCAAAGAATAACATTTTGCCAATGTGGAAAAGTGAAACAAAAAAACAATAGAAGCACTAAAAGGCATCAAAATGGATAAGTTCAAAAACTGTTTCAAGCAGTGGAAAAAACGTCTCAATAGACATACGTGTTGCATCAAACGGAGAGTACTTTGAAGATGACCAAAGTTTAAATGTATAAGAGTAAATACACTATTTTTTATAAAGAAATTCTGGGTTTTTGGGGGATCCCTCCTTCCTATGAGGAATAGAGAATTCATCAAAATTTCTATAACTTAATTAGTTATCAGTTCATACTTATAGATCAGCACTCTACTTAATGACTTGATTTCTGAGATTCTTGATACCAGAAAGATAGTGTCCTGGGGAGCAGATATAGATATTCCAATATTGGCAAGTTCTCCTAACAATTATAGATTAACAAATTGCCATTAGAATTTTGAATGCAAAAATAGAAACTGAGAAAAGAAGAGAGAGGAAAGAAAGAATAAGAGAAATAATTGCAACATAACGTGTCATTAGAGAAGAATTTATTTTCTTGTCTAGGATCTTTGGGGAATTTCTCTGGTGCCCGAATTACTATATTCCCAAATATAAACTAACATCATCATAATTATGAATGATTTGGGGATGAAGCTCCCTGAGACCTTATTTTATTTTGTTTTATTTTGTTTTAGAGTCCAGGTCTCATTCAGTCACCTAGGCTGGAGTGCAGTGGCATGATCACAGCTCACTGTAGCCTTCATCTCCTGGGCTCAGGTGATCCTTCTGCCTCAGCCTCTTAAGTAGCTGGGACCACAGTTGTGTGCCATGATGCCGGCTAGTTTTTTTTATTTTACTGTTGTTGAGTAGAGACGAGGTTTCACTATCTTGCCTGAGGCCTTAGTTTAGATTGGCTTGTCTCACGTTTTTGTACTTGCCAAAGCTGCCTGACACACACCTTATTTTGTCTGGAGAAGAGTTTGGATAGACAGCTCATCAGTGTTTATTGTTAGGCATTAAGTTGAGTGGGAACTTGCCTGAACAGTGTTTTATTTTCTTGGTTCTATGTTACAATAGCCTGCTCCCCACATAAGTCAATTTTTTTCCATGGCCTCATCTACCATTTCATATTATGGTTGAATGACAGAGAAAGCTTTTCTGTCTGTCTAACTCAGGACCTGAATTCCTGGTGTCTTTCTGATGTTAATTGGAAGACTGAATGATTTCTTTCCTGTGTGAACATATAGCCCATTATGTAGGGACTGATGGAGGTTCCATTCATAGGTGTTGAAGGAATTACCTAGTTCCATCTCTTTTTTTTGAAGTGTTTTATCACATAAACAAAGATCTGAGTACTACATGTATTCACTCATAAGTGGACTAGTTTCATCTTTTATACAAAAAGAATCTTATGGCAACATAGGCAAACTGCATGCTTCAGCAGACCTCTCCTAGCTATTTAAATATCAACTGAAATGCTCCAGAGCAAGAAATCTCAAATGCCTGTCTATATACCCGTGCAAGATCACTGATCTCATAACCACAAGGAGAATTTGTTTTAAAAAGAACAAAATTCCTGGGGCCTACTCTAATCACAGCTCAGGAGATGCTTAACTACTAGGGCTGAATGGGGCTCAAGAAGTTGTGTTTTTAAACTCTTCTCATGCCCCTGAGCCAACATGGGAAACAATGTTCCAGAGTATCTCATATAGTCTATAAAGGTACTTGAGTTGTGTTGATTTATTTCACAGATGTTTCCCAGCCAAACATGGGAAATAATGTTCCAGAGTATCTCATATAGTCTATAAAGGTACTTGAGTTGTGTTGATTTATTTCACAGATGTTATCAGTGTCAAAAGAAAGGTACATTTCCACATATACAAAGATTTCTTAAAGCCACATCTAAATGGTCACAAACAAGAGAAGTTGAGGGAGATATGATGACTAAATGGTAATATGTATATAGTAATATGGTATTCTGGATGGAATACTGGAACAGAAAAAGGACATTAGGTTAAAACTAAGGAAATCTGAATAAAGTATGGGCTTTTATTAATAACAATTTACTAATACCGGTCCACTTTGAAGTTTGTTGAGGCTCTTGGGTGGATAATAAATGTATTTCATCAAGTTTGGGGAGGTTTCAAACATTATTTCAAGTATTCTTTCTTCCCCCTTTCCTCTCTCCTTGTCCTGTGGACTCTCATTATGCATATATTAATATGGTTGATTGTGTTGTATAGGTCTATAAAGCTGTGTTTATTTTTCTTCTTTTTTCTTCCTGTTCCTAAGATTCGGTACTCTCAATTGAACTATTGTGATTTTATTGTGGTTTCTTCCGGGTTCGGTCTTGAGATCTCTCTGTTGAGAACCCCATCTGGGTGAAAGTTAGGTTCAGGTGTGTTCATCAGGTGACACACAATGAGTTTAAGCCGAAGCACATGAAACAAAATTTATTATTTACAAATCGCAGAGAGGCTAGAGGTGCTGATGAGGACCATGAGGGCTGGAGGTGGAGGATTGGCAGGAAGTCTAGAGAGACAGCAGAGAGTTCGACAAGCAAGTAGGGAGCAAGAGAGAGGAAAACAGACCTATGGGATTATGCCTTTATTATGGTCCCTGGGCATATATCTTGGGCTTTTCTATGGGGCTTCTGGATCAGCTAGTTCAAAGAAAACACATACAAAAGAGGAAACTTATTTACAAGATTCTGATTTGACCATTAGGTTTTACCGTGGTCAACAGCTGTGGGGTGTGTTGGGCTTTGTGTCAGTGAAATGAGAAACAAGTGGGGATATATTGCAATCACATGGGGAAGGGAAGTTTTAACTAGAGCAAAGGTAATGGGGTATAGCTGGACTACAAACAACTTGTTAGGCCTAAAAATGAATGCCCAGGCAACAACTATGTTTAAAAAAATTTATGACATCTGTCTTTAAGTTTACTGATACTTTCTTCTGTCTCCTCAAATCTGCTGTGGAGACCCTCTAGTGAAATCTTTCATTTCAGTTATTGTAATTTTCAACTTCAGAATTTCTTTTTTGTATATTTTCTTTTTATTGATATTATCTATTTGGTGACACATCATTCTCACACTTTCCTGTAGTTCTTTAGAAGTGATTTCTGGTAATGCTTTTCAATATAAAATAACTGATTTAAAGTATTTGTCTAGTAGGCCTAATGTTTGGCTTTCTTCTGAGAATATTTTTATTTAATACTTTTTTATCTTATGTTTGGGCTATACTTTCTTGTTTTTCTGCATGTGTTGTAGTTTTTTTGTTGAAAACTACACATTTTGTATAATATAAATAGTCAAGTTTGCAAATCAGATTCTACCCTAATGTTTGTTGTTGCTGTTTGTTGTTGTTATGTTTAGTTACTTTTCTGACTTATTCTGTCAAGTCTGTATTTTTTGTCAACTGTGGCCACTATCATCTCTGCTTAGCTAGTGTAACAGTCAGCTAATGATTGCACAGAGTTTTTCTTAGAGTCCTAGAAACAACTTAAAAGATTTTTTTAAAAAACATAAAAAGTAATTAATTCAAAAGAAATTTTAAAATGATGCAACAAGTAGAAAGAAAATAACAATATGGTAGATTTAAGCCAAAATAACAACAATCTCTTTAAGTTTAAATCAACTGGATTTAAAAAACCATAACCTGACAACACGCTACGTGCAAAACATTCCTTGACAGTTCTTCAGGCATTTCTATCACAATATGGAATTGTACACATTGGCCAAATAAAGTTGAAATTTAATCAACAAATAAATAACTAGACAAAGATAGGCTACAAAATGGAAAAATATATATTATAAAAAACAGTAATCATAAGAAGTAAAAACAATATTAATATCATACAAAAGAAACATCAAAACACAGAATAGTACCAGAGATAAAAAGTAATATTTCACAGTGCTACAAGGGTCAATTCATCAAAAAGACAGAACACCAGTAAATGTATATGCAAGTAACAGCAGATTTTCAAAGTACAAAAGCAAAAAGTGATAGAACTAAAAAAAAGAAAAAAGATTAATCCAAAATTATAGTTGGAGATTGCAATATTTTTCACTCTACAACTGACATAAGAGACATATTATGAAAGATTAATAGACATATAGAAGATTTAAACATTGATGACCAAATTGACTTAATTGACATTTATAGACCATTCAGACAACCATAGAAGAATACACATTCTTTTCAAGTGCACATGGTACTTTCAGTGAAATAGATTACAAGTTTAGCCACAAAATGTGTCCGGATAATTTTTTTTTTTTTAGTCTGCCTCAGTCTTCCAAGTAGCTGGAATTACAGGCACGAGCTACCATGCCTGGCTAATTATTTGATTTATTGTAGAGAGAAAGTCTCATCAAGTTACCCAGGCTGGTCTTGAACCCGTGGGCTCAGGCAATCCTCTCACCTCAGCCTCCCAAAATGCTGGGATTATAGGCATGAGCCACTGTGCCTGGCCTGGTAATGTTTTTAAAATTCAAATACGGCAAAGAACATTCTCTGACGATTATAGTACTGTAGTTGAAATCAATAACAAAATGGTATCAGAAAAATAAATCCTCCAAATGTTTGAAATTTAAACACTTTTGTTCTTAAGTTTTCATGATTATTTTTAAACAAATATATTAAAATCATAAAGACACTTAAATAGAACATAATGAAAGCAAAGCATTTTATTCATTTAACATGTTATATCAGACTTCACTACTTACAAGAAACATGTTGATGAGCTGTTGGAGATGAATTCCTCAGATGCATGCTGAAGGACAAAAATTGGTTCCTTGAAGGTCCTTTTAAAGTGACAGGTTCAGATAAATTTGAGGCCCTTTTTATTTGAGCACTGCAGTGAACTCCTGCAAAGATATTCAGGGTATGATCAAAGGGAGAAGGACTTAAAAGTGATACGGGTATGCATAATCCAAGAAAGACTAGAGCAAGAAGTTTCCCACTCTGTAAAGAATTAAAGAATATGGAATCCCACAGGCAGCTTGACCAAGAAGGATCTTTGGAAAATGAAATGTCTAATAGGAGTTTTTAGTGGATTTCTGTGGTGTGCCTTTCTTGTGTTCCCACAAAACCTAAAGACTACTAACACAAATCATATGCTTTGCTTGAACTTGTGAAAATCAAAGTTGTTGTCAAAATATATATCCTGGACTTCCGGCAAGATGGTGAAGGGGCAAGTTGGTCCGTGAGATTCTCTGTGAAAGTGTCCATAGGGACACTTGCTCTCCCCCCCCCCCCCCCCCCCGTGGCTCCTGCTCCCACAGCAGCCAGCCTGCTCTTCAGCCAGCTGCACAGGCATGTGGGCTGGCAGAAACCATCCCCATGCACTGCTCTGTCTGCAGACACAGCCGCAGTCGCTTCTGCTGCTGCTGCCACCGGTCGCATTGGCCTGTGCGCTGGAGGACCTCGGTTCCACTCAACATACTGCTGATTCAGCTGCCGCCACCGCTCCCTCCCGCAGTTGTTCCCTAACCCTGCCCGGGTCAGTCCTTGTCTCCCGGTTCATGGAGCTCTTCCAACGCACCACACTTCTGACAAGGCTGCCACTGCTGCCGCTCCCTCCTGTAGCCACTTACTCCTCCCCACCCAGGATGGCCCTCAGCTCCCGCCCCATGGAGCTCCGGGACCCTATACCTGTTGCACTGCCCCACTCCACCAGAGCCACCCAGAGCCATGCCGACCTGCAGCTCCTGGCTGTCTCGCACTGTGCCTCCCCCAGCATGGCCCTGAGTCAGGGCCAGAGAGCAGCTGGAGCCCTGAGACCAGGCATAAACCTGCATTGACCCACCCAGTGCCCCCCAGCTCTGCCAGCCTCTAGCTTGGGACCTAAGGTAATAGCATTAATCTAGGAGAGTCAGAAGCCCCTCTACCATGCTAGATTGGACACAGGTCAGATTTGAGTGGCAGACTTCTCAGGCAGCAAGCTGACAGAACCCAGATCTGATCTAACCTCCTCCCACAGCAGGTCTGGGGCATCAGATCCTAGCTGTGAACAACCCTATCAGCCTGTGATGAGAGCTAGAGATCAGAGCTGAAAGGACATTGGATTTAGAGGAATGATCTAAGAGTGTGCTTGGGTCCCTTGTTTTTATTTTTTAAAATTTTTATTCTTTGTCTGATTGTTTTACTTATCTTTTTTCTCCCTCTTTTCTCTCTCTTTTTACTGTTATTGATAACATTTGCATACTTGCATTGTCTCTGTTAGTTTACTGCTTTTTTTTCTTTATGCTTCATGTCTGTGTAGGGGAATAGTATCAATAAGGAGGATGATTGGTTTGTGTGTCTGTATGATTGTATGTTTTAGTTTTTAGTTTTTTAAAATCTTTTTTGTCTTTGTGTCTCTTTTTATTTGTTAATTCATACATTTCTCTGTTTTCCCTCTTCTCACTCTCCACCTTCCTCTTCCTCCCTTCCCCTCTTCCATTCTTTTCTTTTTCTTACCCGATTTTGCTTTCAGGGAGAAAACATATTCCCCCACTACAAGGCAGTGGGAAGTAGGTTACTCATACACCAGGTATCCATACAACTGTCGGTGGATACTGGGATCTGCAGATACATTTTGAATCACAGCTTCACCCTCAATTAAATCTCAAAGCTGCAAAAAAAGTGCAGCCCCCAATCCACAGCCCAGCTTCAGAATTGAACAAAGCTAGAGGATTCACATAAGGAAGAATAGGAGATCGAGCAAACAGAAGTAAAAGCAACCCCACTAACCCTGAACAACAGAATTAAAGAAGAGGAGGGAAAAAGGAAAAAGAAGGAAAATCTACACAAATGAAGAAAAAACAAAAGAAAAATATAGGTCTCAAACATAAACAAATTTCATAAGATTGAAATTTTGTCATGCACCTTCTCAGACCACAGTGAAATAAAAATAAATATCAACACCAACAAAGTTTCCCCAAAACCCACAAAGATATGGACACTAAACAGTATGATGCTAAGCAACTCCTGGGTCAACAATTAAATCAAAACAGAGATTACCCGGAAACAAATGAAAATGAAGAAACATCTTACCAAAACCTCTGGGATGCCATGAAATCAGTAGTAAGAGGGGAATTCATATCTTTACAAACACACATGAAGAAAATGGAAACATCACAAGTTAACAGCCTAACAAGTCACCTAAGAAAGCTGGAAAAGCAAGGCCACCAAAACCCTAACTTCAGAAGAAGAACCCAGATCACCAAAATAAAAGCCCAAATCCAGGACATAGAAGACAAAAAGATAATACAAAAAAACCAATGAAACAAAAAGCTGGTTCTTTGAAAGGATAAACAAGATCGTTGGTCCCCTAGCCAGACTGACCAAGAAAAAGAGAGAAAAAGCCCAAATAAACTCAATCAGAAATACAAAAGAAGAAGTCGCAACTGACCCTGAAGAAATACAAAAGATTATCAGAGACTACTATGTACAATTGTATGGAAACAAACGTGAAAACCTAAAGAAAATGGAGGACTTTTTGACACCACACAACCTCCCTAGGTTGAAACAGGAAGAAATTGAGACCCTAAATAGACCAATAACAATCAAGGAAATTTACTATGTCACAAGAAAACTACCTACAAAAAAAAAGTCCTGGACCAGATGACTTTCGAGCAGAATTCTACAAAACATACAAGAAGGAACTGAAACCAATCCTACTGAAAGTATTCCAGGCGATTAAGAAAGATGGACCTCTTCTCAAATCATTTTATGAAGCCAATATCACATTGATACACAAACCAGATAAAGATCCAACAAAGAAAGAGAACTACAGGCTAATATCTTTGATGAACATAGATGCTAAAATTCTCAACAAGATCCTAGCAAACTGGATTTAACAACATATCTTAAAAATCATCCATCATGACCAAGTAGGCTTCATCCCTAGGATGCAAGGCTGGTTCAACATTCATAAGACCATAAATGTAATTAAATACATTAACAGACATAAAAACCAAAGCCACATGATTATATCATTAGAAGCAGAAAAAGCTTTTGATAAAACCCAATACCCATTCTTGATAAAAACCCTCAAATATCTAGGAATAGGTGGAACGTACCTCAAAATAGTAAGAGCCATCTATGAGAAACCCACAGCCAGCATACTTCTAAACAGAAAAAAATTGGAACCATTTCCCCTGCAAACTGGAACAAGACAAGGATGCCCACTCTCACCCTGTCTGTTCAACATAGTTTTGGAAGTCCTAGGTAGAGCAATCAGAGAAGAGAAGGTGATCAAGGGTATCCAAATAGGAAAATAGGAAGTCAAGTTATCTCTCTTTGCAGACAACATGATTGTATACCTTGAAAACCCAAAAGAATCTGCCACAAACCTCCTTACACTAAAAAGGCCTTCGGCAAAGTCTCAGGGTATAAAATAAATGTGCAAAAGACAATCACATTTCTATACACCAATAATAAACAAACAGAAACCCAAATAAAAAGCACAATTCCATTCACAAAAGCCACAAAAAATGAAATACCTTGACATCCTCCTAACCAGAGATGTGAAAGACCTTTATAATTAAAACTACAAAACACTGCTCAAAGGAATCAAAGATGACACAAACAAGTGGAAAAATATTCCATGCTCATGGACTGGAAGAATCAAGATTGCTAAGATATCCATTTTACCTAAGTCAATCTACAGATTTAATACAATACTCATAAAATTACCAGTAGCATTCTTCTCAGACCTAGAAAAGATACAGGAATTCATATGGAAACATAAATGACCAAGAATAGCCAAAACAATCCTCAGCAAACAACACAAAGCAGGAGGTATCACACTCCCAGTCATTAAACTTTATTATAAAGCTACAATAATCAAAACAGCCTGGTATTGGTACAAGAACAGGCATATAGACCAATGGAATAGAATTGAGATTCCAGAAGCAAAACCTCCATTTCTCAACAAATTCATCTTTAACAAAGCCTCCACCACCTGCTACTGGGAAGAGGAGAACCTATTCAGTAAATGATGCTAGGAAAACTGGCTGACCACATGCAGAAGATTCAAACCGGACCCCTACCTATTCCCATACACAAAAATTAACTCTAAATGGTTCACAGAAGTAAAGGTAAAACCTCAAACTGCAAAAACCTTAGAAAATGCAGGAGACACTCTTATGGAAATTGAAACTGGCAACCAATTCCTGATCAAAACCTGAAGTGCCCAGGCCATAAGAGAT
>NW_007250538.1:178271-222177 GCF_000164805.1 Carlito syrichta
CATTAAACTGACAAGCTTCTGCAAAGTCAAAGAAACCATCAAGAGAGCAGGAAGACAACCCACAGACTGGGAAAAAATATTTGCTAACTCCATGTCTGACAAACGTCTAATGTTAAGAATCTACAAGGAACTCAAACATGCTGGAAAAACAAACAAACAAACAAACAGCCCCATTACAAACTGGGCAAAATATATGAATAGACACTTCTCAAAAGAAGACATATGAGTTGCCAATAGATACATGAAAAAATGTTCAGCCTCACTAATCATCAAGGAGATGCAAATTAAAACCACACTGAGGTACCACCTAACTCCAGTCAGAATGACCATCATCAATAACTCAAAAAATATCAGATGCTCTAGAGGATGTGGTGAAAAGGGAACACTTCTACACTTTTGGTAGGAGTGTAAACTAGCAGAGCCTCTGTGGAAATCAGTGTAGCGATTCCTAAAAGTTCTAAAACTCTACCTTCCATATGACCCTGCAATCCCCCTACTGACCATAAGACCATAAATCACTCCATGAAAAAGTTACCTGCATTTGTATGTTTGTCGTAGCTTTGTTCACAATAGCAAGAACACAGAACCAACTGTGCTGCCCATCAAAAGAGGACAGGATTTAAAAAATGTGGTACATATACACAATGGAATATTACACAGCCATAATGAAGAACAAAATCATGAACTTTGCAATAACCTGGATGGAATTAGAGTTTGTAATACCAAGTGATCTCTCACAGAAACAAAGAACTGAGTATCACATGTTCTCACTCATAAGTGAGCCTTCAACAACTACCATAATACTACAAAAAAAGGATTGACAGTAGTGGGAAACTGCAGGGGGGGGTGGAGGAAGAAGGTGGGAAGGTGGGACTGACATTTGTCGATATCTGCCTGGGGAAAGGGGGCACACCTCATCAACAAGGGTACCTGCCCAATGAATATTTGTATACCTAACCCTGAATTTACCCCAAAATTTTAAAATACAAAAGTTAAAAATAAAAAAAAGATATATATTCTATTAGACACATCCCTAAAACAGTGTTAGTACACAGGGAGCAGAAGACAGTTAAAAATTGGGATAAAATACTTATATTTGCTAAGCTAGTAGATAATATTCAGCATTACCTGCCCTCTTGATAACTTGATCAACTTATCTCACTCCTTGACAGAACTTATCAGGACTGGACTATATAAAGTGAAGTTCATATTTGTCCAAATATGGTAGAGATTAAATTTTGATCCTAGATCAAATATTGTAGGGTAAAGCCTCTCATGATAAACGGAATCTTCTCACTCTTTTATACCTGGGATCTAATGTACCATGTTCCACCATCTTTTTATGCAAATATCAGTCATGTTTTATGAAAATGGCTCCTTTAACCTTAGTCTCAATATTTATCTCATTAGATATTCAATCAAATCCTTGGGTTGACCAGGGGAGGGACAGAAATCATGAAATCTCCTTCTATCATTATTGTCTTTATCCTTTCTAAAGTCCCTACCTAATCCAAAACGCCTCTGCTTTACTATATTAAAAACCAAAATCTATCATATAAATAAGTGAAGCAAAGAGGTAAGGGGATAGAAACTCCTCCCTCTCAACAAAGTGTAGCTTGTAAGAGAAAAATACTCCCTCCAACTTCAGTCCTAAAATCTCTCACATTAGGGACTCAACCTAAATCCTCCTGAATATTATGAACATGCTAACTGATTATGTCTTTGAATTTCTGCTGTAATCATCCTAAATCTCACCAGACACACGTATGACTCTTCTAGATTAAGGAGATCAGTACAAGGCAAAGAAAAAATATCATATTAATATCCATCAAAAAATGTTCTGCTGTGCATAGTAGTGATGATTTCCTAAAATGATGACTTAGAAGAAAATATCACTAACTTGTCAATACACATTTTACATGATTATTTACATGATTATCTTCACTACTTTTTTTATGTCATAATACATTTTATTCAGAGAAATTATGTTAGTCAAAATCTCCTAAGTATGACAAATCCTATTATATTTTTGCCATCAGTCTTAGAGCAAGACCTCACTTACCCATGCCAAATCAATCCTCCACACTGTTATCAGAGTGATAACACTAATCGCATAATTCTAGAGCTGAAATTCCTTGAATGGCTTCTTCCTCTTCATCTACATTCATGACTTCAACCATCCCTTATATGCTTCTGATCCCTAAATCTTCAGCCCAAATCTTTCTACTGTACCTCAGACACATACCCAACTGTCTACTGGATATACTGAGCTGGAAGTCCACCAAGATCCTCATATACATATTCAGATCTAACCATTAATCGTTTGCCCAGCATACTAAAGAATTGTATGTTCTCAGCATGCATATATGCTTTTGCAAATGCTGTCAACCCTAGAAGGAAGTTCCAACAGCATAACTACCTTCTCTCATGTATGTACTTTGCTTACTACCCTTCACAGCAAACTGATGCTTCATTAATAAAATTCTTCGACATATTGAGTGTTTTGTGCCCAATGCTTCAAATGAATTCTCACTTCATTTTCAAAACAACCCTATAAGATAGATACTATTATTATCATTATTGTACACATGAGGAAACTAAGACTTGAGAGGTTAAGTATTTTTGCTAACGTCATGTAGTAGGTAAAACTAGGGATCGAAATCCAACCAGACAGCCAAACCTCAGAGCCAAAGAACGTAACCTCAATACTAAACTATCTCCCCTTTACATAATACATATCATGTATCCTATGATTGTGATTTTTATTGATATGTCTTCCCCACTAAATTCTGAACAACTTGAGAGCAGGGATGATATCAGTCTTGTTCACTTGATCTGCTGTACCATGCACAATTCCCAACACACTATGAGTGTTCAATAAATGTGTGTTGCAATTATGACTATAGAGTTGAATCAATGAATTGCTCCTTTAATATGTTTTCTGAGAAATTCTGCACAATCTAGCACTTGAATGGCTTGACCCTTCAAAAAAAACTTTCAGTTAATGACTTAGCTATATATTTTTTAAGGTCTTCAATTTTTGTTATCAAATTATGAGTGTCATTTATTATACATTTTATAATTTTGTGGTGATTATGAAGCATTATCAGCCAGAGAATAAAATGATTACTGATAGATAACTAAAGATTGATTCAATAATAAGAACTTTCAATAAAAATATAAAGTTAAATATTAACATAAAATAAGCTTTAGACCTATCCTAGAACTTTATTTAGAGACTGTGAGTTGAAAGTCATACATTGCTGACACCCAGTGGAAATCAGATATAAAGCAAGCTTGCTTTATGTCGTGATTGTTCTTTTCGTCTCTAGTGAGTGGTTTTACTATCTCTATTTATATTTACTTTAATTTGATATTTTACATTTATAATTTTGTATTTTATATACCTAATATATGCAAATTGGTATTTTGGGGCAAGCTCATAAGTTAAAAAAATTTATTAATCCATCATCAAGAAACAGCTCTAATGTTTTAATGCAATTTTAAACATAACTGAATTAATAACAACTGTGTTTTGGAGGGAGTATCCAAACACATGGTCTAGGTTTTTTTTCTGGTATGTGGAAAGTTATATTCATATAACATTAAAACTATGAGAGAAACAAATAAAAAAGATAAAGTAGTTTTCACATACCGTCTAATAATATTTTGTATTTTTCTAGTGCTTTAATCTTTACAAAGCATGTTAAATGCCTTATACGATACTTCTGTATAACCCAAATTCTCGTTTTATGATACAATGCAGGAAATTCTCTCCTTCTTTGATAAAATTAGCATGCAAGCATTAAACAACAGAATCAATAGTTCCCTCTCATATTCTTATGTCTTAATTGTTTAACTGCTAAAAGCAATGTAAGTCATTTTGCTGCTTGTGAAGCAAATAAAAACTCTTAAAATGACAATGGGAGATCACTAATGCCATCACCATGAATCTGCCCTCTTGTCAAAGGTTCAAGCAAAGTCTTTTGCTGTGTTTCATGTCAAGGAAAAATTGTCAACTAAATACCAAAATCACATTCACAAGACAGTTGGAAGAAATGTGTATTTGCAATGGTAGATAGCCAACGGAAACAAGTACTTCTGCTCTGAGTCTTAGCTTTAAGTGACTCTCATAGTGATCACAGAACTTAGTATAGTGATTCTTAAACTACTGTATTTCATGTTGTGGGAAAACAGAGAGACCATGGCACCACCGAGGCTAATTCAAGAAGCAGCATTTTATTGGCACCAGCGTGACTCAGCGGGCTAATGCTCCAAGGCTGAGCAACCTGTAGAAAGAGGAGAAAGGTTGTATATGTTAGTTTAGGTGAGGGAAGGGGTTGAGTTATATGGTTATACTTTTTTTTTTTTTTTTTAGAATTTGCAAGGTTGTATTCAGCAAAACCAGATTTTCAAAGAACAAATTGCTTCCAGGATATACATGACAAGCAGGGATTGTAAACCGATAACTTTACAAAGAGAGGATGTGGGGGTAAGGTTGTGAATCGATTTCTATCTTGCACTTATAGGAAAGTGGCTTGTAGCTATTTGGTTTTCTCACATCCCATGTCTAGTAGGTTTGGAGTTTTCAGGTTGATTTTTTAAAAAAGAATAAGTTTAACTGTTTCTAGTTTCTCTCTGCCACATTCCCCCCTTTGAAGCTCGACATTTCATGGGTTAAAGAGCATCATCTTCAATTTGGTACATTAACATTATGTGGGTCACAGTTTTTCGTTCAACAACTGTTTCTATAAACTTAGAGATGGAATTCATAATTATTGGGGCTATGCAAGGGAGGATAAGACAGGATCCCAAAAATAGGATTACAGATTCAATAATGTACTTAAATACTCCCAGACCCAAGAACATGTTTTTCAAGCCAATTGTCAATTTTTATGCCATGCCATTTTTGTATTGTGACATGGGCAAGCTTTCTAATATTGGTGACTATATCAGTTATTGCTTTACTATTATCATCTATTTGCAGACAACAGTCAGAGCTATTAAATTTATCACATACTCCTCCTTCTTCTGCTAGCGGGTAGTTCAAAGCTAAGCAATTCTGATAAATGGTAGTGCACATTTGGGTTTTTTGTTGAGCAGCAAGCTCAAAAGCCATGGTTGTTTGGTTAGTTATAATTTCAAAGACAGCTTGCAACCTAATAATGCGATTTAGCATATATATAGGCGTGTTGTATCCCCAACTTCCATCTTTTGCCCACATGGCTGGGCCATAAGTATTTATAATTCTCTGGGGTGGCCATTCATCATCTTTCCAAACCTGGTCCCTCCTATGTTAAGAGTTTCATCAAAAGATCAAGCATCCCGTGTTTTGAGGCACTTACAAAGGAGGATGTCCAGTTCATCTCTCTTCGGATTAGGTAGAAGAAAAAATCCTGGCTGGATTATTCCTATGGTACATGTGCCTTTACATAGCGCTGGGAGTTGGGTATATGCGACCTTTCCACATATCCAAAACAGCCTTTTGGGAGCTTTCCAGAGGTCTGGATTTACAGGGGACAAATTTGTCCAACTTTGACTTATAAAGGGAATACCTTGAAACAGGTTAGCTTGTTCAGAGGATAGTACTGTATTTTGGGTGACAATAGTACACTGGTAAGATTTAGTTGCATAATCAGGTGCCCAATACCAAATAGGTCTTGTTGACCACCAGGTTTGGTGGGTTGAATTCCAGTATAATGTTCTTTTGCAAGGAGTTTCTCCTACCCATTGAATATAAACAGAGCCCGATCTGCTTAAGCAGTCTTCTCCAATTATTTTTTAGGAGAGGGCCCATTTTGGGGGTAGGTTGTCTGTTCTAACAGTTACAGAATTGTTCCATTGAAGGAGCTGGAATGCATCAAGACTAGTATCTTTCCAAAGCCACTCTTTAGTCATTAGGGCTCCTCCGCATGCCCAACAATTGGTGACACCAAGTGTCCGGGCTGTTTTCAGCCAAATTTGTGAACAGATTGGCCTACTTGCCATGGTTGAGGGAAGGGGGTTAACTTTGGCTGTTGGGAAGCCAGGAGAGTTATAAATTGTACAACTTCTTTAAGCAGTTTCTCGGCTTTGGATGCAGGGGCGAGACCCCAACAAACCAAATTTGTGCTTCTGAGGGTGCTACAAGCTATAACACCAGCTTTAGTGTACTGGTAGCTCTGTTTTGATAATTCAGTAAAGTACAGCTGGCCATTATGGGTATAGATATGATTGTCAGTATTTGTAGGGGTTGACTCTGCTAGTCTGTAGCAAATAAAACAACAAACAGTATAGAAATTGGCAAATACAAAGACTGACAAAGCACAGATGTGTAATTTTAGAAAAAATGGCTTATCAGTAAAGTGTTGATTCCGCTGAGTCCTCAAGCTTCTGCTGTACATAGATCAGTCAGCGTCCAGTATGTGGCTGAAGCAAGGCTGATGGATCCTCAAGTTTCAACCGTGCGTAGACTAGCCAGCCCTGGAGTCGCTTGAATAGGGTCTGAGGAATCCATTTTGGGTTTTTGGTCAGCCATGGTGACTTTCTGGAGGGTCAGCTTAAGGGGAATCGATGGATTTGTGGTACAGTCTCAGTCCTGGGAGGCAAGCTTAACTCTGCCATAATGGATCCAGGGAACTATTTTGGCCACTTTGACTGCAGTTGGGGTAGACAAAAGTACAGTAAATGGGCCCCTCCAGAGGGGTTTTGGAGGCTATACATTCCATTCTTTTATCCATACCATTTCACTTGGTTTAAAAGAATGGGCATCAGTAGTTAAAGTAATTGGTAGCCATTCTCTGACTTGATAATGGATGGCACTTAAGGCTAAACCTAAGACTTGCATTTGTTGTTTTAGAGTAAAACTTCCTAACTCTTTTATGTCTCCCTGTATGCCTTTAACAAGAGAGGGTGGCTGCCCATAGAGGATTTCAAAAGGTGAGAAGCCTGTTTGTTTTGTGGGGCTAGACCTTGCCCTTAGAAGGACTATTGGAAGAAGCTGGACCAAGCCTAAATGAGTTTCTTGGCATAGCTTACTTTGTTGTGATTTTAAGATCCAGTTTATTCACTCCACCTTTCCTGAACTTTGTGGCCTATTGACTGTATGGAGCTTCCTTTTGATTTTCAGTCCTCTTATCGTTAACTGTACTACCTCGGCTACAAATGCCTGTCCATTGTCTGATCCTATAGTGATTGGGAGTCCAAACTGAGGAATGACTTCTTTTAATAGGAGTTGGGCCACTTTGGTGGCTTTCTCTGTCCTTGTGGGGAAGGCCTCAACCCATCCCAAGAAAGTACACACAAAAACAAGGAGATATCTATAGCCTAGGCAGTGTGGGAGTTCTGTAAAGTCCACGAGAAGATCCTCAAGGGGTACTCCCCCACATGCTGCACTCCGGGAGAGACTTTGGGTCCCTGCCACGGGTTATTTTGAGCACAAATTAAACATTGTTCACAGACTACCCACGCTATACTGGAGAGTCGGGGGACATAGAAGTATTTACTAAGGTTATTTTCAAGAGCGGTTTGTCCGCTGTGTGTCCCTTAGTGAAACTGCCTGACAAATGCTGGAGCCAATGATTCTGGAATTGCTACTCAGCCGTCTTGAAATTTCCACCATCCAGCTTATAAGAAGTGTCCCATTTTTGTTTCAAACCATGTTCTCTCATTTGGCATGTAGCAAGAGCTCCAGTCTGTCAGCGGGCTAGAAAGCAGTGCCACAGTTACTGCAGTCATCTTGACAGTTTCTCTTGTTACTGCAAACTTTGCTTCTTGACCTGCCTTGTGATTTCCTTTGGCAGTTATCGCATTTCCCTTTTGGTGCCCTCTGCAATGTATGACTGCTACCTTTTTTGGTGCCCATATTGCATCTAGTAGCTCTAGAATTTCATTACTACATCTTAAGTCTTTTCCCCCTGAATTGATTAACCCTCTCTCCTTGCATAAGGCCCCATGCACATGCAAGGTAGTAAAAGCATACTTAGAGTCTGTATAGCTATTTAGCGCATAGCCCTGTGGCAGTTGGAGGGCTTGAGTGAGCGCAATGAGTTCTGCTTTCTGAGCTGAAGTTCCTATCAGCAGAGGTTTCGACTCAACCGTGGAGTTTAAAGTTACCACCGAATAGCCTGCGAAGCACTCTCCCTCTTGTATGAAGCTGCTCCCATCTGTGAAGTATTCAACTTCAGGGTCCCTGAGGGACTTGTCTGTTAAATCTGGATGGCTAGAGAACACTTCATTTATTATTTCAATGCAATCATGGTCTGGCTGTCCTAGCTCTACAGGTAGTAAAGTTGCTGGATTTAGGGTCTTTACTACTTCTAGGAAAATGCATGGGTTACCACAGAGCATTCCCTGATGTTTGACCATTTGGTCTTTGGTTAGCCAATATTGCCCCTTGTATTCCATTATGTTTATCACAGCATGAGGCACCCTGACAGTTAGGTTTTTGTCCCATAGTTAGTTTGTCAGCTTCTGTTATCAGGAGTGCCGTGGTTGCCAGGGCTCATAAACAAGGTGGCCAGTCCTGAGCCACAGAATCTAGCTGTTTGGATAAATATGCCACAGGTCTATGCCATGACCCCAGCATTGAATTAAGACCCCTACCTCGATGCCAGTGTGTTCGTGCATGTATAGAAAGAAAGGCTTAGTTATATCTGGGAGTCCCAGACCAGGTACATTGATGAGGGCCTGTTTAATTTGTTCGAAGTCCTGTTGTTGAGCCTTTTCCCATAGCAGAGGCTCCCATTCACCCCCCTTTGTGGCTTCATAGAGGGGTTTTGCCATGATAAGAAGTTAGGTATCCAAATTCTACAGAACCCTGCAACCCGTAGAAACTCCTGGATTTGATGCCAGGTAGTGGGGACTGGAATTGAACACACTGCCTGTTTTCTTTCAGGTCCCAGTTGGTGCTGGCCTTGGGACAAATGAAAACCTAGATATCTAGCTTTTTCCTGACATATTTGGGCTTTTTTCTTTGAAACCTTGTAACCTGCCTTCCACAGGAGGGTGAGCAGTTGTTGTGTCCCTTGCATACAGTTTTCCCGTGTTGGTGCTCCCAATAGTAAGTCATCTACATACTGGAGCAAGGTACAGCCACACTGGTGTGCTGGAAAGGCTTTTAAATCTGAGGCTAGTGCCCTACTGAAGATGGTTGGAGAATTATTGAAGCCTTGGGGCAGCTAGGTCCAAGATAACTGTCCCTTGGTGCCATTTGTTGGATCGTCCCATTAGAAAGCAAAGATCAGCTGGCTTCTTGGGGCCACGCAGATGCAGAAGAAAGCATCCTTAAGGTCCAAGCAGGTGAAGAAAGCAGCCTCAGCAGGGATGAAATCCAGCAGTGTATACTGGTTTGGGACGACAGGGTGTAGAGTGACTGTGACCTGGTTAACAGATCGCAAGTCTTGAACCAGTCAGTAGTTGTCCGTGCCTGGCTTCTGCACCGGCAACAGAAGTGTATTCCAAGCAGACTGACAAACCCAGATGATTCCATAATGCAAGAGCTTCTCCAGGTGCTTGTGGATTCCTATTTGTGCTTTGTGTGGGATGAAGTACTGCCTCTGATGGAGCAGCCTGTCCCCCAGCTTTAGTTCCACAATCAAGGGAAGTATATTTCTTGCCAGTCCTGGAGAATTGTCCTCTGCTGAGGTCCTGAGGACTCCTGGTACTCAAAATGGCTGCTCTGGAGATTTTTGTGAGGCCTCCATCAGGCTGTAGAGCCACTATTCCTCTTCCTGGGAGACAGTGAGGGTCATTATTTTGGCCTCTGGGTCTCTTAATCTCAGAATTATGTGATCAGGAGAATCAAAGGTTATCTGAGCTCGAAGATTTCCCAGGAGGTCCCGGCCCATCAAGGCTACAGGGCAATCTGGGAGATACAGGAACTCTTGAATGACCCCATGGCCGCTGACTATGCAGCATTGTGGCATTGTAAAGAGATGTCTGGCTTGACGTCCAGTGACTCCCATAACATTAGCCCATTTTTGAGAGAAGGGACCTACAGGCTGGGTGATCACGGAGTGTTCAGCTTCCGTGTTGACCATGAAGCTCATATGTTGGTCACCTACTGTCATGCTGACCATAGGCTCCTGGGGACCTAAAGATAGTAGGGAACCTGGTCTGGCCTATTCTTGTTGCAGTCCTTCCATAGAGGCCAGACCCATAAAGCTATTAGGAGCTGGTGGGTCCTGTTGATAAGTGGAGACTTGTGGGCCATTTTTCTGTAGGGCTTCCTCATCAGCTATTCATTGGGGGCATTCACCCTTCCAGTGGCCTTCTTGGTAACAATAGGCACACTGATTTCTCCCTAATTTCATAGGGGGTTGTGATATCCCTTGGGGTTCAGGGGTCCCTGGGCAGGCTGAGGTTGTCCAGGCCTCGCTTTGGGAAACTGCCAACTTGGTTGTCTTCTTCCCCAACTTCTGCCTCTGTTTCTTCCTGGTGGGCTTGTTATTTGGTACTCCATAATGGCAGCAGTAAGCATGGCCATTTTCTTTTTCTGCCTTCAGTCTGCCTCTTGTTGGGCCTCCTTATCTTGGTTAATGAACACTTTAGTGAAAATATCTAGCAGCTGGCTAGCAGTCATTTCAGCAAAGCCCTCTAGTTTTTGTAGCTTACGTCAGATATCCCCTTGGGACTGTCCGACAAAAGTTGCATTTACCATACGCTGATTTTTGGTTGCTCTGGATCAAAGGGTTGTATAGCTGAAAGGCTTCACAGAGTCTCTCATATAACTGACTTGGGCTCTCATCAGCTCCCCGGAACACCTCAGAGACCTTGCTCATATTTATGACCTTTTTCCCTTCTTCTCTCATACTTCCTAGGAGGGTCTTTTGATACCATTCAAGCATTTGTAGCCCCTGGTTACTGTTGGGGTCCCATTGGGGATCCTTCTCTGGGAAATGATTTTGGGCCTGTGCCTGAGCGTTGAGTGCTCCAGCCAGGGCATGTCCCTCTGGCCATTGTATAGTCACCTGTGTAATTCTCTGACACTCCTCAATATTGAATAGCATCAGGAGGAGTTGGCAGCCGTCTGCCCAGGTTAGTCTCTGGGTCTGGATAATGGTTTGTATTAAGTTGATCATAGTCTGAGGCTTTTCTGTGAAGGACAATGTATGATTTTTCCAATTCAAGAGGTCTGTGGTGGTGAAAGGCTGATACATAAATGTGCATTGCCCACCTTGGATCTGGCCTTAAGTTGATCATAGTCTGAGGCTTTTCTGTGAAGGACAATGTATGATTTTTCCAATTCAAGAGGTCTGTGGTGGTGAAAGGCTGATACATAAATGTGCATTGCCCACCTTGGATCTGGCCTTCTTGATCATGATAAATAGGTCCCCTTGTCTCCCTCAGTAGCATTTGGAAGGCACAACGACATTCCCCTGATGTGAAGTTAGACATGCATTCTGGCAGCTGCTTTCTGGGTGGGTTGTGGGGAGTCAGAACAGGTGGTTTGGGTGTGGCCTCTGATTGTTTAAGAGACATACTAGGCTTAGGGGTACATTTCAATTGTGAGCCTCTAACTGTGGCTGGCCTCATAGGAGCAGGCAGCAATAGTGGATATACTGGAGGATAAGATGGTGGGATTTCCATTTCATCAGCCAGCACCAGCTTATCAGCTAGTTCATCAGACTCTAATGGTCATTTGGACTGGACTGTTTTGAGGGCTACCATAATTTTGCAATTGTCTTCGCAGCAAGCTTTTGGCCAAGAGGGCTGGACAAGGACCATATCCTGCCAACAGTTCATGTAAGGGAATTGGTCTGAGTGACCTGGCTCTCCTATTATGATTCTATATACTCTCCTAATGGTTCCTCTATCTAAGGATCCCTCTGGTGGTCATCCAACCCCAAAAGAGGGCCAAGTTATTTCATAGAATGTATGGAGCTTTCTCGGAGACAATTTGATACCATAACAATCTCCACGAAACATTTGTCAAAGTTTTTAAGCATACAAGCAAGAGAGGTATTCTTACTTTGGTTTCCACCCATTTCCTCCCCCCTAACAAATGGCAAAGCACATACAAATGAGGGAATTGTGGGGGGGGGCATGAGAATGAGAAACAGCTGCTTCATTCTCCTCCAGCCGTACTACTCACAGAGATATTTCAGACACCTCTTAGCACTTGGTGAGTTGGTATAAACCCCTAACCTGGACCAACCCTATGACTGAGTTGGGGCCACTCTCAGCTGTATGAGGTCATCACCAGCTTAGATCAGGACTCAACACTTGCTTTGACCCTTTGGTTAGGTCAGAACCCTTCTGCTGTCCGTCTCATTCACATGCAATCACACAGCACATTCTCCAACCCTCCACTCTAATCCTAGGAGCCAACAGGCTTGTCTTGAGACAGTGTTGCCTTCCACTGCCTTTCTGTCCTTTTTGTCAGACTGGAGACTACTAGTGGACTCCAGAAGATGATCAAGCTACCCTTCTGCCATCTACTGGCAGGTATACTCTTTCCATCAGGCATTGCTCCTTGAACCAGTTCTCGAGCCCCTTCTGGGTTCCTGTTGTGCTCTCAGGATCAGGCCTCCATGTGTCAGGAGGGGCCTCCCTCCTGCAGATCAAAAGGTCCGCTGTGTGCCAGGCGGGACTGCCTCTCCCACTGCCCCAGGGGTAGTACCCCCAATGAAAAAGGAGGTGGAACACACCATCTCGGAACTCTCTGTTTCCCAGCCAATGCACCAAGAAATGTTGCAGGAAAACAGAAAGACCATGACACCAAGGCTAATTCAAGAAGCAGCATTTTATTGGCATTGGTGCGACTCAGCGGGCTAATGATCCAAGGCTGAGCAACCCAGAGAAAGAGAAGAAGGGTTGTGTATGTTAGTTTAGGTAAGGGAGGGGATTAGGTTGTATGGCTATGCATTTTTTTTTTTTTAATTTGCAAAGTTGTATTCAGCAAAACCAGATTTTCAAAGAACAAACTGCTTCCAGGATAAACATGACAAGCAGGGATTGTAAACCGATAATTTTACAAAGAGAGGATGTGGGGGTAAGGTTGTGAATCGATTACTATCTTGCACTTACAGGAAAGTGGCTTGTGGCTATTTGGTTTTCTCACGTTCCATGTCTAGCAGGTTTGGAGCTTGCAGGTTGATTTTTTTAAGAAAGAATAATTTTAACTGTTTCTAGCCCCTCTCTGCCACATTTCACTAACTAGCAAAATTTCAAAAAAAATTCAGCGTTTTGACACAGGTTTGTCAATTAAAAAGTGTTTTTTTCAAGTATGGGAATTTTTAAAATCATACCTCAAGTCATTATATCATTTCTTTAAAAGCAAGTATTTTAATGCCAAAAATGTTGGAATGAAATATTCTGAGTCTAAAGGGCAATACTTCACCAGAAATGACAATTGACAATCATATCATTTTATTTTTCTCACTTTTCATGAATGAAAACATGATCAAGTACCAGTAATTGGAAACCTCTCCTCTATAATACATGGTCAAATCTTACCCTCCATTACTATTTGGAAATTTTGGTTTCTATGTGAGAGGTTGTTTTATTCACCAAAGTGTGTATATATCAAGCAATGGGATCGGGATTCTGTGGAAATTATATATATATATATATATATATATATATGTAGAAAATCTGTCATTAGTTACAAGGAGACTAATAGCACATATCTGTCAAGAACTGTTTAAGTGTACTATATTCATTGTCTCATTTCATTCTCACATCAATTGCATAAACTAGGAACTAATATTATACCCATATTATGGTTGAGAAAACTGAAGCAAAGAGAGGTTAAATAACTTACTTAAGGTTACACAATTGGCCAAGGGTCATGAAAATATTTGAAAACACAGAGTATGAATCCAGAGCCTGCACTGTTAACCAGAATACTTGGATCTGAGTGGTTCATTTGCCTTGCTTTCATAGATTAAAGACTACAGAAAGAAAGAATTAAACAACGTTGACTGAATAGTGCTAGGCCAATTTGGTTACATTAGGATGTTGACACTATCAAGAACATAAACTTCTACATCTCTAGTGACCTTGTAAGTAATTATACAGGTGTCCGGAATAGCATAGTTTGCCTTGTTTCTCCTTCATTTCAGAGGAGAATATGTCTGATACAAAAGAAGTCTTCATGGTGGCACAGCAAAAAATTATCTCTCATTTTGAACCAGCCAATCCTCCTTCCTTACTTGGATCAATAAATGAGCACCTGCTTTGTGAAAGCAGTGGGACAATATAAAGAAGTAAAAAGTATTTGGTCTCCGTTCTCAACAAATACAGAGGTAGAGAAAAATATACTATGGTTTCCAAGCCTGACTCCTTATTGGAATTACATGGACAGCTTTAAAAATTTGTATTCTTAACCTCCATCCCAGATTTGTTCAACCAGAAACACCAAGAATACAGCTCAGGGATATGTATATTTAATAATTGCCCCCAAGTGATTTCTTTTGTGTATCCAGGTTTGAAACTTCTTCTGCAGAGTACTGGCACCCTTTGTAGTGAATGGAAGAATTCTTATCTGTCAATTACAGCTCTTTTTTTCTCAAATACAATGTATTTTATTTCAAAAGTGTTTCCTACTACTGCAGTAAAAAGTTGAAAATGTAAAGGTAGGATAGAGCATGATCATATAAAATGTTGAATGCTGTACTAGGGAATATGAACATTATTTTCTAAATTAATGGTTCCTAAATCTGACTGAAAATCTGTTTTATTTTTAAAATGAAGTATTATGAAAATAATTTTTTAAATGTACTAAATCAGTATCTCCAAGAACAGAGCTTGGATATTTGTATTTTTTTTAATTTGTAAAAAATTCTGAAACAACCATCCACAGAGTAAAATTTGCAATAAATCAATGAAATGGATAATACATTTATCTTCATTTCATTGATGAGACAAGATAAGATGCAGACAGGTTAAGTTATTTTCCCAAGTTAATACGGCTATTAAGGGGACTAAGGGGCAGAGTTAGGATTTGAATCCATGGTTTTCCAAACATAAATTGCACCAAAATTAATAATTTTATTTTATGTAGTGTCTATTAGCTAGTGCAATATTCTATTACTAGAATTCAATGGGGGAAATTTGGGGAATGCTGGGGTTCCGCCTTTTTTGGAAAAAGATATATAACCAGAATGTAGGGGACCTATGCTGAAGGTGAAGGAAAGTATAAAACTAGAAGGTCAGTCTCTCAAGAAGGTAGTAACAGATGGATTTTACCTATAAGGCAGCAGAGACTGGAGGGGATAGATACAGAGATGATGAGGTAAAGATGAATATTGATCATCAGCTTCACAGATGACAGTGGTTACTATTGAGAGTTCAGGTCAAAAGGGGGCCTAAAACAGCTGCTATAGGTTACAAAGGGTGAACAGAACAATTCCATAGTAGACAAGTTCAATTGAATTTAGACATCTATTAAATCCTTAGAGAAAAAATTACCTTCCCTCCTGTTTTAGTCTGTTTTATGACGCTATAATAGAAACCTAAGACTGGGTAATTTATAATGGACAGAAATGTATTGACTCACAGTTCTAGAGGCTGAGAAGTTCAATATCAAGGTGCCAGCATCTGGAAAGGGCCTTCTTAATGTGTCATAATATGACAAGGGACAAGAGGGTAAGAGAGAGAACAAGAGGGGGCCAAATTCACCCTTTTATAATGGCACCAATTCTACCCATAGGGGTGGAGCACTCTTTGGTGTAATCACCTCTTAAAAGTCCTACCTCTTAATACTGCTACAATAGCAATTAAAGATCACATCAACATGAGTTTCGGAGGGGACAAACAGTCAAACTATAACACCTCCCATAGAATGTTCCTCTCTCCTATAGATGGAACATATTGGAAAACTGAAGTTTTCACAGTATGTTATGGGAGACAAGACTATGAATTCTGGTTCCAAAGTGATGAAATTCACATTTATATCATAACTATGTGACCCGGAGCAAATTACTTGATATCTGTGTGCCTCCATTTTCTCATCTATAACATAAAAATAGTAGCAGTTATCTACATCTTAGGGTAGTTGTGAAGGTTAAATAAAGAAATATAAGTAAAATTGTTAGAATAGCCCCAAACAGTAAACACAATATGTAAAAGTTTTAACCCACTCACTTTATCCCTGTAACATTTATGATTGCATTGTTTCTACTTGGCAAGAAAGCCTCTGGACTAACAATAAAGACTAACAAGTTAATAACTCATACCAGACAGTCACCATATTAAAAAATGAACCAATTGGCTGGATGCAGGTGGTGCATGCCTATAGTCGCAGCTGCTCAGTAGGTTGAGGTAGGAGAATTATTGGAGTTAGAACTTCGAGACCAGCTGGAGCAACAAGAAAGACCCCATCTCAAAAAAAAAAAAGAACCAATTTTGTTAGTGAAATAATTCTCATATTCCTCTAGTGAAGGCTTTATGAATTTATATGCTACAACATTAGATTAACTTCAAGTCTCAGATATAATTCTATTACCATCCAGTCCTAATTTGTATGATGACCATAAATGTCTACTTACATCATGTACAAATTAATTGCCCTATACAGTTTATTTAATTAAAGAGGGACAAACTATTTAACATATTATTTCAATTTATTTTATGACTTCCAATTTTCATGATTAATTTACTAATGTTGTGATAAATATAAGCAACATGCACAGATTTATGGTGTCTTATCTGCACATTACAATCTCCATGAAACTTCCAAAGTCAACAAAGAATATTGACTTGAGTTAATATTGAGTGATAATATTATTATCACTCAATAGTGCTACAGAGTGAAATAATGCTAAAAAGTGGGGTGCTTGTGGAAAGATAAAACTTAGGTGAGAAGGACAAAGCTCAACAGAATCAGGATAGGTTTGGAATTAGAGAAGGGCTGCTTTTCAAAGTAGACATGAGTACACACCCTAATTTCAACAATGACCAAGAAGTTATTGTAACTACTTTTTTTAGGATTTTCTTCAGAGCTTGTTAACTAAAGACACAATAAAAGGAACTACAGTTCAACTTTGCTATTAACCAGCCTGAACCTTCACTTAAAATTCAGCCCTGGGTACAAGTTCTTTTTGGAAGTTTTCCCAACTCTAAGAACAAAGACTTCTCGGGTGCTGGCCCAGCTGCTGAGAAAAAAAGAAGGCCTTTACACTGTTAGTGGGAATGTAAGCTAGTTCAACCTCTGTTGAAAGCAATGTAGCAATTCCTAAAAGAACTAAACTTTGACCTTCCATACGATCCAGCCATTCCACACCTGGGACTATACATGGAGGAACATAAATCACTCTACCAGCACACACATGTTTATTGCCCCACTATTCAAAACAGTAAAAACTTGGAATCAACCCTATTGCCCCACTATTAAGAACAGTAAAAACATGGAATCAACCCTACTGCCCATCAAAAGTGGACTAGATAAAGAAAATGTGGTATGTACACATGATGGAGTATTATTCAGCCGTAAAGAAAAACAAAATCATGGCTTTTGCAGCAACTTGGATGCAGTTGGAGACAATAATACTAAGTGAGCTATCATAGAAACAAAGAACTGAATATGGCATGTTCTCACTCATAAGTGGGCCCTGATTACTAGTCACATTAGCACAAGGGTGGGATCAGCAGTTGCTGGGCACTACTGGGGGAAGAAAGGAGGGAAGGAAAAGGGCAGGGGGCACATGAAAACACAAAGGGCACCTGGCCCAATACCAGGAGAAGTAAGGGCCACCTAGAAGCCCAAACTTCACCTGCAAGCTGGCTACTTATGTAGTAAATCCTCACTTGTACACCACAGCGCTATATTAAATAAATATTTTTTAATTTATCATTTTAAGTATAATTGCTTCTCCTCTATACATTTCTCAGCCAAATTTCAAGTCACCATTAGGAGACTTCTCCATCAAAGAAGTGTTACTATTCATGACCTAATTTTGGTGACTGAAAGTAAAAGAGTACATGACGTGATCTGCTTTGGGGCCAGGATATCCTGCATATCCCTAAAAATAGTTGTTATGTTATACCACTCATGCAGAAGATGCAATTTACTGTCAGATGCTTTTTTGACTCAAGGTAGAAAACTCCAAACAAAGATACTAAGAAAGGAGTACATAGAGCATGTATAGAGAAAGGCAATTTGTCCAGTTTGAAGAAAAATATCTCTGTGGAAGCATGGTAGGAAATCAATATAAAGATTGGACTGGGATCTTATTGTGGATGACTTTAAATGCCAGGCTGAGGGACTGTACTTTATTCAGTGAAGAGTCACTGTACATTTTCAACATGCAAATAATATTATGTGATGAGTCTTTATGAAACTTAACCTGAAATCTTTTCATTAGGTATATTAGAATGGAAAGAAATTGAATACAAAAAGGTCCATTGAAAAACTGTTAAAATAGTCCAGGAGATGAAAGATGATATTGGCTCCTGGTAATAGAAAGGCAGAGCAGGGTAGGGTAGATAATGTAGGAAAAAATGCTAGAATGTTGGGCTCAAAACTCTCTTGAGTCAAAGATGAGAGATGTGAGCCTAAGTGTCTGGATGTATGATGATGCCATTAAGAGACACTGGAAATCAGAGGACATAACTAATATGTGACTGGAAAAAATTCTTGCTTGGAAAGTCCTTCTTAGGGAGGGAGGAGGGAACATGTCATCACAAAGGGTACCTAATCCTAAACCTGGGAAAGTGAGGACCAGTTGGAGGCCCAAACTTCATCTACACGTAGATTACTCATGTTTCTAATCTTGACTTGTACCCCACGTCTCAATATTAAAATAAAGAGAAAAAAATTAAAAGAAAGTCAATATTTTTCTGTGTAGGTAGATATACAATGAACAGCTTGAAACGCAGCATTGTGTCTAGGAAGAGGGAGTCAGAATTGGAGAGATACATCTTATAGATAACTATGCAGAGATGACTTTGAAACTATAAAAGTTAAAAATAGAATAAGATGAAAAAAGACAAAAATATAACTTTGGGGAAGCAGCAACATTTAAAAAGTGGGAAAAGAGCCGGGCTCGGTGACTCAGCCTGTAATCCCACACCTTTGGGAGGCTGAGGCGAGTGGATTGCCTGAGCCCGCGGGTTCGAGACCCGCCTGGGCAGCGAGACCTCATCTCTACAGTAAATCAAAAAATCAGCCGGGTGTGGTAGCACATGCCTGTAATTCCAGCTACTTGGAAGGCTGAGGTGGAAGGCTGAGGTGGCCGGAGCACTCCAGTCTGGGCGACCGAGTGAGACTCCAACTCAAAAAATAAATAAATAAATAAATAAAAATAAATAAAAAGTGGGAAAAGAACAAGAAACATATGAAAGGTTACAAGTGAAACCAATGAAAGAAATGTTCAAAAATAGAATTATGCTTAGTTTTACAACTATATTTCCTGCCTCTACTCTGTGCTTCATGGCTATCTTCTACATTAACCAACAGAGTGATATTTTCAGTATTAGAATCTGACTGTTATTTCCCAATGTAAAGTGATTCAGAGGAATTTAGCTTTAGGTGGTTTTGTGTTCTAAATTCCCATTGAGGAGTTGTGGTGAAAATATTATGTACAAATGTCATTGGAGTCTCAAAGGGGAAAGAGAGAATGAAAACAACAACACAAAAATACTAGTAGAGATAATAACAGATTGTACAAATCTGAAGGGAGATATTAAGCTACAGATTCAAGAAGACCCACAAACTTCAGAAAGATTAAATAATAACATATCACTTGTAGACACATACTCATAAAACTTCTAAAGACCAATAATGAGGAAAAAAGTATCTTTAAAGCAACTAAATATTAAAAAGTTGCTTCTTTTCTTATAGAACAAAAATAACACTGACAATCAACTCCTTAAGTTAAAAATGGATACCAGGGGTGACGAGGGAAGACGGCAGCCAAGTCAGTTGGACTATATGAGTCCCCGTGTGCGTGAGTGAGTGTATGGAAAATTTTGTGTACTTGCTGGTGAGCGAGTGGCCGTGTGAGTGACTGACTGAGTGAGGGCTAGGGAGCTAGTGGCCAGGTCTCTCCTGGTGCAGGGCTCTCCTAGTGACACCCAGGACACAGAAGCTAAGTGTCATTTTTTTTCTTTCTTTCTTTTTTTTTTTAAATCCACAAACCCTTCCTGGGAAGAAAATGCTGGGAGAGACTGTCTAAGTGGGGGCTTGTGAGCAAGTGGCCAGGCCCCTGGTGCAACAGCTGGTGCTGCTTCTCTGCTTCATCCCTGGCTCTTCCCAGGTCACAGAAGCCAAGCACCATTATTTTTTTTAAAAACAGACAAAAGTTTTTCTGCAAAAAAGCAGCAAGGAGAAACCATCTCCCTAGGCTCTCCCTCACCATTGCAGCAGGAGAGAGATTGCTGCCCCTGGCTTTGCCTCACCACTTCAGCATCTGACAGAGCACTGGCAGCAGGGACTGAGGAGGGAGCCCAGAGGCAAACATCCATGAAAGAAGGCAAGAGAAGTACCCCACCACCATCTTGAAGATAGGACAGAAAAGTGCTCCTACTTGTTCACCATGGAACAACAGACCCGATCTCTGTGACTGGTGAATCAACTAACTACTCAGGGATTGATAGTGACCCAGAGGGAATATCCTAAAAACACAGACTTCAGAGGGACCTGACAGGTGCTGAGTTCCAGGCATCAACCCCCTACACTGATCCAGCCATGGGACAAAGGGTGTGGCCTGAGAAGGATGAGGAAGGTCTCCGAAGACATCAGTGGTGAGTTTGGGGCTGACCCAAGCCCCCTCCTCCCCAGCAATCCTCTGAACATCAGACCCACACAGCTGGGCCACAACTGAGAGGGACAAACCCAGGCAGAGCCTGGACATCAGTTGCAATAGGAGAACTCCATTCCAGGATAGGCCTGACTGGGGCATCCCCCATGAGCACATACCTGGAGAAGAGACAATCCTGTACCTCCCCACTGGAGGAGATCTCCCTGACCATATGAGAGTGGGAGGGGAGGACTGCAGCACCACTCACCTCCACTGCCCCTCCTTCTCGGCTTTGGACACTGACAAGAGAGTGAAAGAGGTGGCTCTGCAAGAGACCTGATTAGAAGAACAATTACAGAGCCTGCCACAAGAGAGCAGGCTTTTAATTTTCAATTTTAAAAAAAATTTTTAAAAAATTTTTGACTGTTAGTTCATGTATTTTTAAAATATTTTTCCTTTGTGCATGAATGTGTATGTGAGCATTTGATCCATATCCCCTCCAAATTTTTTCTTTTATTTTTCTGTTTCTTTTTTCTTTTATTTGTTGTTTTCTGTTTATGTGTGCATGTGAATGATAGAGTGTTAATCTTTTAATTTTGCCGTTGTTGGTTTGTTTTTGCTCTTTTGTTCTTCCGGGTTTTTTAAATTTTCATTTCTTATAGTTTAAGGTGTGTGTCAATATATGTGTGAGGGTTCAACCTGAATTCCTTTTTTCCTCCCTCCAGTCTTTCTGTTTTTCTTCTCTATTCGCTTTGTGCTAGGCATGTGTGTGTGTGTGTGTGTGTGTGTGTGTGTGTGTTTCGTTTTCTTAAAATTTTTGTTTGTTTGTTTTATTTCACTTTGTTGTTATTCCAGTTTGTTTGGGGGGGGTGTATGTCTGTGTGTGTGTGTGTGTGTGTGTTAAATTTTTTTGCACTGGTTTCTGCTTTGCATCATCATATTGAGTAGTGGTGGGGAGTGGGTCTGAGGGAAAATACACCACAATAAGTGAACATTGTAATTTGCAAGTAGTTTCTGAATCTTAGTGCCCCATCCTCTATTTTATATGAATTTCAAAAACTAAAAGAGAGAGCATAACTTACCATCTGCCATCCTATTTCAAAATAGAACAAATCCAGAGCCTGGATCAGGGAAGAATAGAGGACTGAGCAAACAGCAAAAAGGAAAGCCTCTCCCACTGACACTGAATAATAGATCTAAAGAAAAAAACGAGAGATCTGTCACAAATGAGGAAAAACCAAAGGAAGACCTCAAGTGTTCCAAAGACAAAATTCCTGAAAAATCAGACCTTAGTGACCAAACAATGGAAGTCACCAAAGACTGACCCCAGAATATGACAGAGATTAGGGAATGGATGGAAAGAGTGAATAAGACTCAAGAAAGACAAGATACAACACTGAAAGAACTTGTAACAGAGATTTTGGCAATAAAAAATTTTATCCAGGAAATAAATAAAAAGATGACAAGCACGGAAAGCACAGTTAATCTAGCTGAGGAAAGAATCTCAGAACCTGAAGACCAGAACATGGAATTAACCCAATCTGTAAAAAGCTAGAAAGAAGACTCAGAAAGAAAGAAAAAAGTCTATAACAGATGTGTAATTATATCAAGAGGCCAAACCTATGCCTGATTGGTATCCCAGAAGAAGAAAAAGAAATGGAGAACAACTTGGAGCAAATATTCCAAGAGGTAAGCTAAGAAAACTTTCCCCATCTAGCAGAGATGTGACCAGCCAGGCACAAGAGATACAGAGAAACCTCACAAGACATCAAATGAGAAGACCAACCACTAGACACATAATAATTTGCCTGCACAAAGTAGAGATAAAAGAAAAAAGCCTAAAGGCAGCAAGACAGAAAGGTCAGACTACCTACTGTGAAAAACCAATCAGAATAGCAGTGGATCTATCGGCAAAAACACTACAAGCAAGAAAGAACTGGAGCCTTATATTCAGTCCTCAAAGATACACAATTTCTACTGAGAATTTCCTATCCAGCCAAGTTCAGCTTTATCAGTGATGGAGAATTAAAATCCTGCCCAGACATCCAATACCTAAGAGATTGTGCAGCTTCCAGACCAGCTCTATGGGAGACACTTAAAAAGGTATTAAGCACAGAAGAAAGAAAAAAAAAGAATTACCACACACTTTCCAAGAGAACAGCAAAGCACTGAATTAACAGAGAATACAACACAACAAGAAACTTGAAAACGCACACATATATCAACCCCAAAGGGAAAAGAAAATGACAACAAAGAAAAAATTTTACAATAACATAATGACAACGATAAACAATCACATTTCAATAATCAGTCTGAATGTGAATGGACTAAATGCACCACTGAAACGACACAGAATGGCAAACTGGATAAGAAACCATGACCCAATTATTTGCTGCATCCAGGAGACTCATCTCACTGCAAGGGATGCACACAGACTCAAAGTTAAAGGATGTAAAACAAGTTTCCAGACAAATGGAAAACAAAAGAAGGCAGGAGTTGCAATCTTAATATCAGACAAAACAACCTTTAAGCTATCAAAAATTTTAAAAGATGCAAAAGGACACTACATAGTATTAAAATGTTCAATCCATCAATAACAATTATCCATCCTAAACATATATGCAACCAACACAGGAGCACCAGTATTTATAAAGGAACTACTAAGTAAACTAAAAAAAGATATTATAGCAGGGTCTTGAATACCCCAGTAACAGTCCTAGATAGATCATCAAGGCAAAAAAATCATCAAGGAGATCCAGAATCTAAACTTGACACTCAACCAAATGGACTTAATAGCTACCTACAGATTATTCCACCCAACAACCACAGAATATACATCTACTCACCACCACATCGAACATACTTAAAATTGATCACATCATTGGCAATAAATCAAGCATAAACAAATTCCATAGGGTTGAAATACTGCCATGCACCTTCACAGACAACAGTAGAATGAAAATAAATATCAACACCAACATTTCCCCAAAGCCCACAAAGACATGGATACTGAAGAGTATGATGCTGAAGAACTACTGAGTCAACAGTGAAATCAAAGCAGAAATTAAAAGATTCCTGGAAACAAATGAAAATGAAGAAATATCTTGCCAAAACCTCTGGGATGCCATGAAAACCATTCTAAGGGGAAATTATCTCTATGAGCACACATCAAGAAAACAGAAAGATCACAAGTGGACTGCTTAACTAATCACCTAAAGGAGCTGGAAAGAGAAGACCACCAAAATCCCAACTTTACCAGAAGAATCCAAATCACTAAAATAAGAGCCCAAATATGGGACATAGAAGACAAAAATATCATAGAAAATATCAACAAAACAAAAAACTGGTTCTTTGAAAGATATCAAGATTGATGGACCCCTAGCCAGAATGACCAAGAAAAAGAGAGAAAAAGTTCAAATAAACGCAATCAGAAATACAAAATATCAAATTACAACTGACCCTGCAGAGATGCAGAAGATGAACAGAGATTACTATGTACACCTATATAGAAAATAACTTGATAACCTAAATGAAATGGACGATTTTCTGACATCACACAACCTCCCCAGGTTGAAACAAGAAGACATTGAGACACGAAATAGGCCAATAACAACCCAGGAAATTGACTCTGTCATATGAATAACTACCTTTAAAAAAAAAAAGCCCTGGACCAGATGGCTTTCCAGCAGAATTCTACAAAACATACAAAGAGGAACTGATACCAATCCTATTGAAGTTATTCCAGGCAATTGAGAAAGAAGAATTTCTCCCCAAATCATTTTGCAAAGCTAACATCACACTGATACCCAAACCAGGTAAAGATCTAACCAAAAAAAAAAAGAGAACTACAGGCCAATATCCCATATGAACATAGATGCAAAAATCCTCAACAAGATTCTAGGAAATTGGATCCAAAAACCATCTCAAAAATCATCCACCCTGACTAAGTAGGCTTGCTCCACAGAATGCAGGACTAGTTCAACATTTGCAAGACCATAAATGTAATTAAATACATCAACAGATGTAAAAACAAGAACCACATGATTATCTCATTAGATGCAAAAAAAGTTTTTGACAAAATCCAGCATCCCTTCCTGACAAAGACCCTCAAACACCTAGGTATAGAAGGAACATACCTCAAAATAGTAAGTGCCATCTATGATAAACCCACAGCTAACGTATTGCTAAATGGACAGAAACTGGAAACATTTCCCCTGAAAATTGGAACAAAAAAAAAGGCTTCGCACTCTCACCCCTCTCATTCAACATAGTGTTGGAAGTCCTAGCTAGGGCAATTAGACCAGAGAAGGAAATCAGGGGTATCCAAATAGGAAAAGGGGAAGTCAAGTTATCCCTCTTTGCTGATGATATAATCCTATACCTTGAAAATTCAAGAGAATCTGTCAAAAACCTGCTTGCACTGATAAAGGACTTTGGCAAAGTCTAGGGCACAAAATAAATGTGCAAAAGACCATTGCATCCCTATACACCCTCAATAAGCAGACAGAGACCCGAATTAAAAGTACAATCCCATTCACAATAGCCACAAAAAAGAGAAAGAAATACCCTGGCATCTTCCTAAACAGAGAAGTGAAAGACTTTATAATGAGAGCTACAAAATACTGTTCAAAAAAATCCGAGAAGACACAAACAAATGGAAAAATATTCCATGCTCATGGATAGGAAGAATCAACATTGTTAAGATGTCCATCCTACCAAAGGCAATCTACAAATTTAATCCAATACCCATTAAGTTACCAACATCATTTGTCTCAGACCTTGAAATGACAATACGGAAATTATACAAACATAAACAGCCATGAATAGCCAAAACAATCCTTAGCAAAAGAAACAAAGCAGGAGGTATCACACTTCCAGACTTCAAACTTTACTCTAAGTCCACAGTCATCAAAACAGCCTGGTATTGGTACAAGAAAAAGCACATAGACCAATGGAACAGAATAGAGATTCTGGAAGCAAAGCCACAATTTCTTAACCAACTCATCTTCGACATAGCCTCCAACAACAACCACTGGGGAGAGGAGAACCTATTCAGTAAGTCGTGCTGGGAAAACTGGCTGATCACATGCATAAGATTGAATAAGGACCCCTACCTATCACCATACACAAAAATTAACTCCAAGTGGATCAAAGACCTACATATAAAACCTCCAACTATTAGAATCTTAGAAAACGCAGGAGACATCCTTATGGAAATTGGAACTGGCACATTTCCTGATCAGAACACTAAATGCCCATATCTTAAGAAATAAGATAGACAAGTGGTACCTCATCAAACTAACGAGCTTCTGCAAAGAAAAAGAAACCATCAAGAGAGGAGGGAGACAGCCCACAGAATGGGAAAAAGTATTTTCCAACTATATATCTATCAAAGGCCTAACGTCTAGGATCTACAAGGAACTCAAATGTGCCTAAAGGAAAAAAACCAAACAGGCCCATTAAAACGTGGACAAAAGAAATGAATAGGCACTTCTCAAAATAAGACATATGGGCAGCCAACAGACACATGAAAAAGTGCTCAGCCTCACTCATCATCAGAGAAATGCAAATCAAAGCCATACTGAGATACCACCTAACCCCCTAAGAATGTCCATCATTAATAAAACAAACAACAACAGATGCTGGCAAGGATGCAGAGAAAAAGCAACGCTTCTATACTGCTGGTGGGAATGAAAACTAGTGGAACCTCTTTGGAAGACAGTGTGGCGATTTCTGAAAGAACTAGAAATTGACCTTCCATATGACCCAGTAATTCCCCTATTGGAAATATACCCAGAGGAACTCAAATCATTCTACAAAAAAAGATACCTGCACACATATGTTTGTTACAGCTCTATTCACAATAGCAAAAACAAGGAACCAAACATGTTGCTCATCGAAGCGGACTGGATAAAAAAATGGGGTACATATACACAATGGAATATTATGCAGCCATAAAGAAGGACAAACATGGACTTCGCAGCAACTTGGATGGATTTAGAGTTGATCATACTCAGTTAACTATCACAGTAACAAAGAACAGAATATCATATGTTCTCACTCATAAGCAGACCTTGAACAATTATAATACTATAAGAAAGGAATTGGCAGGAATGGGAAACTGCCAGGCGAGGGGAGTGGGATTGTCAGTTGGGGGAAACTGCCAGGGGAGGGAGGGGCACACCTCATCAACAAGGGTACCTGCATAATGAACATTTGTATACCTAACCCTGAATTGTACCCCAAATCTTTATAATAATAACAAAAAATGGAAACCAGAAGACAGTGACATTTCAACTTACTAAAAGAGAAAATGACCAGACTATAATTCTATATGCAACACAATATTTATTAAGAAGGGAAGACATTTTTAGACTGGGCATTATGACTAACGCCTGTAATTCCAGCACTTTGGGAGGCGGAGGTGAGAGGATTGGAGCCCACGGGTTGGAGACCAGCCTAGGCAACATGGCAAGACTTCATCTCTACAATAAATCAAAAAATTAGCTGGGTGTGTGGCACATGCCTGTAGTTCCAGCTACTTGGAAGGCTGAGGGAGAAGGATTGTCTAAGCCCAGCAGGTCAAAGCTGTGGTGGCTGTGAGCATGCCACAAACAAAATATGAAGTTTTAAAATATATATAATTTGTAATAGCACCAAAAGTTAACAAATACCTACTAATAAGTCTAATGAATAATATGCAGTAATTCTATATAGAAAACAAAACATTTGGGAAAGAAATGAAATAAAACCTAAATAAATATAGTGTTAAACTATGATGATAAATTGGAAACCTCAATATTATAATACTGACCTCCCTCATCATGAAATCTCAACACAAATCTCAGCAAGTTTTTTTCTGGAAATTGGCAGATCAAGGTTAAAGTATATGTGGAAATGCAAAGGGCCAAGAATATTCAGACAATTTTGTGGAAGAAACAAAACAAGGCAGGATGACTTACACAACCAGATATCAACACTCATAAAGCTATGGTAATTAGGACAGTATGATATTGCACAAGAATAGCAAAATAGACCAATGAAACGGAATCAAGTCCAAAATAAAGTCACACTTATTCACCTACTTAAATTACGTTAGTGGTGACACTGAAGAGAAATGGGAAAGAACATTTTTTTCAGTAAGTGGTGCTGAATCAATTTGAGGGAAAAAAAAGTATTGACTTTATCATAGATACAAGTCAATTCTAGGTAGACTGTACATCTAAATATAAGCTATAAAACAATAAAACTTAGAGTCGAGATACATTTAACATATCTTTGTGATGTTGGGGCCCAAAAAAAGCTTTTTTAAACAGGACATATAAAAGACTAATCAAAAAGGAAATGATTGATAAACCACAATAAAAGTAAGGACATCTGTTCATTGATGTCACAACAAAGGGAATAAAAAGGCAAACTACAGTGTGAAAAGATATTCACAACACATGACCAGCAAGCAAGTCATATTCTTAAGGTATACAAATCAATAATAAATGACAGATAACCAAATATAAAATTTGGCAGGAGAATTCAAGAAGTATTTTGCAAAAGAATTTGACTGAAAAACATATTTTAAAAGTCCTCAATCTCATCACTAATAATGGAATTGCAAAATAAAGACACAATGAGATACAATTACAAAAACATCAGAATAAGAAAAATTTAAAAGACTGATAATGTCAAATGTGGGTGATTATGTAGAATAACTAGAACTCTCATGCATTGCTGGTGGGAATGTTGAATGTTGCAAACACTGGTGGGAATGTTGAATGATGCAAACACAAAAAAGACTGGCTGGTTTTATAAAATGAAATATGTATTTACCATGTGTCCAAAAAATTCACTCTATGAGATTAACCTAAGAGAAATGAAGACATATAATTGCATATGAATGTTCATTGCAGCTTTATTCATAATAGTCAAATGCAGGAAACAACCCAAGTGTCTATTAATCAATGAATGGATAAGCAAATTGTTGTGTATCTAAACAATCAGAGACTACTTAAAAACAAAAAGGAACAAACTGCTTATATATGTATGAAACAGTATGGATCAATCTCTAAACTACTAAGCAAAATGGAAGACATGAGACTCAAAAGACTACATGCTCAATGATTCCATTAAAATGGCATTCTGGGCAAGGTATAACTAAACTGACAGTACAGATCAGTGGATGCCAAAGGTTAGCAGTGGTGAAAGGAATCTGAGTAAAATAAATCACAAGAAAACTTTTGGGGATAATGAAAATGCACTATATCTTATTTACGATGGTATTTACATGAGTAAGAGTACTTTCAAGTCTCATCTAAATGTATGCTGTAAATGAGTGCATTTTACCATATGTAAAACTTCAATAAAGCTATTTTGACAAAGCAAACAAAAAATGCTAAAGAAGATAAAAAATAACTAATGAAATTCTGATACCAAGTGTTATTTGATCGGCATTAAAATATTCTGGGTCGGGCTCAGTGGCTCACGCCTGTAATCCCCACACATTGGAGGCCGACGCATGAGGATTGCTTCAGGCCAGGAGTTCAAGACCAGTCTGGGCAACATAGTGAGACCTTGTCTCTACAAAAATTTCAAATAAGTTAGCCGGGCCTGGTAGTGTGTGCCTGCAGTCTCAACTACTTAGGAGGTTAAGGTGAAAGAATGTCTGAACCCAGGAGGTCGAGGCTATGTTGAGCCGTGATTGTGCCACTGTACTCCGGCCTGGGTGACAGAGAGAGACTCCAACTTGAAAAAAACAAAGGAAGGAAGGAAGGAAGAAGGAAAGAGAGAGAGAAAGAAGGTGAGAGAGAGAGAAAAAAAGAAAGAGAGAAAGAGAGAGGGTGAAAAAGAAAGAGAGAGGAAGAGAGAGAGAGGGAGGGAAGGAGGGAGGGAGAAAAAAACACTCAGTGTAAGGAATTATATAATGAAAGAGAAAAAATAGTTATACCTGTACATCAAAGACACGATTAAGAGGATAAAAAGCCGGGCTCAGTGGCTCAGCCTGTAATCCCGCGCCTTTGGGAGGCTGAGGTGAGTGGATTGCCTGAACTCACGGGTTCAAGACCCGCCTGGGCAGCCAGACCTCATCTCTACAATAAATCAAAAAATCAGCCAGGCGTGGTAGTGCATGCCTGTAATTCCAGCTACTTGGAAGGTTGAGGCGGAAGGTTCACCGGAGCCCAGCAGGTCGAGGCTGCGGTGGCCGGGAGCAGCCACTGCACTCCAGTCTGGGCGACAGAGTGAGACTCCAACTCAAAAAAAAAAAAAAAAAAAAGAGGATAAAAAGGCAAAAGCACAATGTGGGATAAAATTCAAAACATAACCAGGAGGATGACATCATGAAAAATTCTCCCCTCTGTAAAAGCAATGAGAAAACTGGCATAAATGATCATAATCAACATTTTCAGAACTCTGCAAATTAACCAGACTTACAGAAATCCAGGAAAGATGTATTCAATAACAGTCAAATTTTGATAAGAACAGAGCTTTAGAGGTATTTTAATTGTGCAATTCCTATTCCCCTCTCTCACGTTCTGTGATAACCTTGAAAATTAACAGCTGATGAAAACCAGCAACCTGGCAACTACCAGAGGGGCCGAACAGGATTAGAGATCCTTCAAGCCTCATTGCCAGAAAAGTGTCATTACTTCACATGACTGTTAGTTCCCCAGAAGATTCCAGTTGCTGACTGTTCTTCATTGGACCTGACTCAGAGCTTGCCCAATACTAAAAGTTTTTTCCCAGGGGGAGATTGACGAAAGCATTTAGACATAGTTGTTTAAATTTGAGGATGCTTGTGAAGGTTGATAAGAGTTGGGGCAAATATTAGGCTAACCAAAAACCAGAAAAGGAAAAGCTGAAGAATAAAATATCAATATGGTATTTGAAAAGTTCTGACATATTTCTGGGAATTCAGAAAACCACAGACATGACAGTGCTAGGTACAAACCCAGAGATGTGTACAAGGGGAGACCCAAAAAAACTCCAGAATTACCTTTTCGGAGAATTGGCTTCTTGCATTATAGGCTTCCCTCAACAGGTAAGTGTTCTAGGAACCCATCAACACCAGTGTACCAGCCAGCGTTGTTGTGAGAGGCTGTGCTCAGTTTTAATGACTTTTTTTTTTGGAGACTCATTCAGTGCGTTTACCCATTTCATGCTGGATGATTTACGAATGCAACTGTCCACACCATGCTGAGTGTACAGCAGTTTTGGACCAAAAATGGCATGGCCCCTGTGCCACACCCTCCCTATTCATCTGATCTAGCCCCAGTGACTTTTTTTGTTTGTTTGTTTCCCTAGATGAAAAGAGCCCTCAAAGGGAAACATTTTGCTGAAACAAAAACCAGCAGAAGCACTAAAAGGAGTCAAAATTGATGAGTTCAAAAATTGTTTGAGCAGTGGAAAAAGTGTCTTGCTAGATGTATTGCATCAAACAGAGAATATTTTAAAGGTCACTGAAGTTTAAACATTGACTCAAAAAAAATGTGTATTTAATTTTAAGAGTGTCACGCTGTCAACCAGGCTGGAGCACAGTGGCATTCTCGCTCACAGCCACCCCAGCATCAACCTGCTGGGTTCAGGCAATCCTTCCGCCTCAGCCTTCCAAGTAGTCGGAACTACAGGCACACGTTACCACTCCTGGCTAATTTATTTTTATTTTGGGGGGATATATTGTGGAGACAAGGTCTCACCAAGTTGCCCAAGCTGGTCTCGAGCCCCTGGGCTCATGCAATCCTCTTACCTCGGCCTCCCAAAGTGCTGGGATTACAGACTTGAGCCACCAAGCCCATCCTACACAATTTTTTATAAATAAACCTGGGTGTTTTGGGATCCCCCATCAAACATGCTCAATGTGGTACTAGTGTAGGGATAGACATATAAATCCATGGAACAAAATTAAGAGTACAGAAACAAGCCTTAAATTTAAAGTAAATTGATTTTCAACAAAAGGGTCAAGTTAACTCAATGGGAAGAAAATAGTCTTTTCAACAACGAAGCTAGGACAAATGAATATCAACATGCAAATGAATAAATTGGACCATTATACACAAAAATTAGCTCAATATTAATCACAGATCTAAACATCAGAG
Source organism: Carlito syrichta (assembly GCF_000164805.1). Lineage (NCBI taxonomy): Eukaryota > Metazoa > Chordata > Mammalia > Primates > Tarsiidae > Carlito > Carlito syrichta. The sequence goes on from NW_007250538.1 coordinate 210,019, forward strand.
CTAAAACTATGAAAATCTTAGAAGGAAACATTGGAGTGAATCTTTGTGACCTTGTTAGGACACCACAATCACAAGGAATAAGTGATTGATGGTAATTTGTCTTTATCAACATTAAAACTATTTTTTGCTTTAGAGGACACAATCAAGAAAGCAAAAAGATAACACACAGAATGAGATAAATTTTTTGCAAATAATACATCATATAAGTTTTTGTTTGAACACCTATTTTCAATTCTCTTTGGTATATACTAGAATATATAAAGAATACTTACAACTCTATAGCAAAATGATAAGTAACTTAATTTTAAAATGAGCAAAGAATTCAAATAGGCATTTCTCCTAAGAAGATAAATAAGCAGCAAGCACTTGAAGAGATGCTCAACATTATTAGGCTTTAGGAAAATGTAAATAAAAAACACAATCAGATATCCCTCCATACCCGCTAAGATGGCTACACCCAAAGAAGAAAGACAATCACAACTGTTGATAAGGGTGTGGTAAAATTAAAACCCTCATTGATTGCTGGTGAGAATGTAAATTAGTTCAGTCACTTTGGAAAATAATTTGGCAGTTCCTTAAAAAGCTAAATCTAAATTCCCATATGACTTTCTACTCCTAGATATATAACCAAGATAATTGAAAGCAGGCATTTAAACAAAAACTTGTTCATGTATATTTGTAGCATTATTATTCATAATAAAAAAGTATAAAAATAATCCAAATGTTCAACTAATGAAAGGATAAACAAAGTGGAATATTATTTAACCATGGAAAGGAATAAAGTACTGATTTCTGTTGCAACATAGATGAACCTTGAAAACATTATGCTAAGTAAAAGAAGCCAGAAACAGAAGGTCACTTACTAAATGATACCATTTATATGAAAAGTCCATAATAGGTAAATCTGTAGGTACAGACCATAGATTAATGGTTGCCTGGGGCTAAACAAGGGGCTAGAGGAAGAATGGGGAATGATTGCTAATGGGTAAGGTTGTTTTGGATGATGAAAATGTTCTAAAATGAGATTATGTGATAGTTGTGCACCTTATAAATATACTAAAAACCATTAAATTGTACAATTTAAGTAATCTCTATTCAATGTATATTATGCTTGTTACAATTTTAATGTTTAATTTAAATATTTAGTTAAATGTTTAAAAATATTTAAAATTTGTTTTAAAATAACTAAAGACGTGCCTATGTATAGAAACTTCATTCTAAAAGATAATAGAATAAACTACTTTATGTCAATAGGCTTGACATTCTTTATTAAGTGATTAATTACTTACAAAAATATATCCTATTAAGACTAACTAAATATAAGATAGGACGTCTAAATAGTCATATAATTATTAATGATTTGGAACGGTAATTTAAATTCTTCCTACAAAACAAATACTAGTCTTATATCGTTTCTGAGTGTCTAATATCACACTTTCAAGGAAAAGATTATTCAAATACTATTCAAACTCTTCCAGAGACCAGAAGGGAACACAGTATTACCTTCCTTCTGATAAGAACAGTATGAATAAGAGAAAGTGTAGACAAGTCTCATCCATGATCATAGATGCAAAGGTTCTTAGAAAACAGAAACCTGTGATATATAAAAATAATGATACATTATTAACTTTAGGTCTATCCCAGAAAACAAGACTGGTTTAACATTAGCACATCCACAAATGTAATTCATAACAATCTCAATAGACACACATTTTGGGGGTAAAATTCAACATAAAAAATCTTACCAAATAAGGAATAGTATGGAATTTTACTAACCTATAAAGAGTACCCATCAAAAAACTACAATAAATATCATTTTTTTCCTTTTCTTTTCTTTTCTTTCTTTTTTTTTTTTTTTTTTGAGTTAGAGTCTTCCTCTGTCACCTAGGCTGGAGTACAGTGGCACATCACAACCACCATAGTCTCGACCTCGAGCCTTCTTTGTTCTTTCTGCCTCAGCCTTTCAAATAGCTGTAACCACAGGCACGTGCCACCACGCCTGGCTAACTTTTTTATTTATTGTAGAGACCAAGTCTCACCATGTTGTCCAGGCTGGTCTTGAATTCCTAGGCTCAGGCAATCCACCTCACAGTGTGCTGGGATTACAGGGGTGAGCCACAGCACCCGGCTGCTAAACACCATTCTCAATTAAAAGTTTGAAGCACTTCCTTTAAAATCAGGAGGAAGAGAATGATATACATTATTGTTACTTCTATTCAATAATGCATTGCGGTGAACTAGCCAGAGCAGAAAAGCAAGGGAAAGAAATAAAAAGTATGGGGCTAAGAAAGAAAAAATAATACTGCTAGTACTCACTATGACATACAGTTAGCTGTTTGAGAAAGATCTATGCTTTTTTCCCATAGTGTAGAATTTTCCCAGTCTTCTTACAATTAAGTGAGGCCATGTAACTAATTCTCACTAATAGAAATTCACCGTGAGTGATGTATGTCACTTCTAGGTCAAAGTAGTAGCTGTGCTTCCTGTGCATTCTTTTAACTGGAAGCAAATAACTTTAAAGGCCTAGAAGATGGTAAAGCTTCAAGAAGAAAGGTGCCTGTGTCCTTGAGTCACAAATGAAAGGCCAAATCCTGAACATGCACGTTGAAATTTACATTAAAGACAAACTCCTGCTGCATTAAGACACTGAGATTTATGGGTGTAACTTTCAGAAGAGCAATTCTTGCCTTAACTAACACATTCATATGCAATGTGATTATTTATAGAGGAAATGCAAACAATATATAAATTAATAGAAATAATAACCATTTAGTAAAGTGAGTAAATATAAAATCAATATATATACAAAAATTAATTTTATATACCAGAAACAAAAAGAGAACATTATTTTTTTAATTATTTTATAGCAACAAAATATTAAAGTACATTGTAATAAAGCTAATAAAGTTGTGAAAAAAACTTTATATAGAAAATTATAAATCTTATTGAAAGAAAAAATCCAAATAAGTGGAGAAATATATGTTTGTGGATAAAAGTCTTGAAATTATAAACGCATCAATTCCACCCAAATTCATATATAGATTTAATGATGTCTAATAAAAATTGCAATGGTTTTTTTTTTAAGGAACTTGACAAGCTGATTCTAAAATTTATACATAAGCAAAGAGCCAAGAATAACTAAAGCACTTCTGCAGAAGAACAAAGCAAAAGAGGAGGAGGGGAAGGAAGGGGAGAAGGAGATATAGTGTGAAAACATACCTTACCAGATCTCAAGACTGATTATAAAGCTATAGAAATGAAGACAGTGTGGTTTGACCACAGAAACAGACAAATTGATCAATGGAGCATAATAGGGAGCTCAGACATACTCATTCATATATGGTGACAATAAATGGCAGAGCCCATTGTGAGTCAGTAGGGGAAGAAGGAATGGTTAAATGAGAACTGATTTAGAATAAATGAAGTTGGATCCCTATCTTACACCTCTCCCAGCATTTAATTCAAGTTGGACTAAAGATGTTAATGTGAAAGACAAAATTTTAAAACTTCTAGAAGGAAATATAAAAAGAATATCTATATGACCTTAGGCCAGGGAATGATTTCTTAAACAAAACTACAAAAAGACTAACCATGAAAACATTCCCATAGCACCTATTCCTTATTTCCAAAATTTGATTGTGTTTAATTTAACATAGGAGTCTAGTGTTTGCTTGATAGCTTACTCCATTTAACTGTGAATTACGTAAGGATAGGAACTGTATCCCATGAATTTTATCTTCTCCTTTACCCTGACTTGTGTTAGTCCAATTTCTACGACACAAGAGAGGATAGAGTTTCAGAAAGAAGCGAGTAGATTTTACTTTTCTTTTGATTTGGTACTCTAGGGCTTTTCCTTCTTTGACAGCTATTCAAGTTTTTTCTCCCTGTTAGATATGTGAAGTGACATTCATTCATCTATACCACCATCCTCCTCATTCAAGTCATGTTTGCACTGCCCACTCTTGATCACCTTCCCCATTTTAAACTCTTAGTCCCATATCCCATGCCTTCATGACCTGAATTTCTGGGTTTTCAAAGGGAACAATTAAGTGAAAAATAAAGCTCCATTAATAACTAAAAAAAAAAAAAACCACATAGGACACATTTCCCAGTATTATCTATTCATTTCTAAATTGGATCTCTGGAGGTGAGCCTTCAGAGGAGAGATTCGAAAGGTGCAACTGCAATTCAGAATGAGAGGACCACATGGCTGCAGATCAAGCTTAGATCTGGAATTGCCCTTGCCAAAGTAATCTGGTCTAACTCTCTTTCCAATGTGAAAATTTCTCCTGTCACATTCTTGACCTTTAATGAACCAACTTAGCTATACTCCTTCAAACAGAACACTTCTAGTGACGAGGAGCTTACCATTTCAGAGGGAAGCCTGTTTTATTTTGTTTTTCCCTAGCTAATCAGTCTAAATCTAGAAAAGGAATATGCACCCTTCAGGCAATAGGAGCTCATGTGCCTTGTCAAAATTTCCATATTTCTGTAGGTGGTTTCCCAAGGTATTTTCTCCAGAAAGTTTTTCAACATGACCAACTAGATTGCATAACTAATGGCAAACACAGAATGCCCCAAAGCTTCTTGTATATAGAAAAGCAACTAGTCGAAGCTAGTCACCATCTTCTAAATTCTGCGTTCCAAAAATGTCGAGTCATTTGAAAAGACACATGAAAGTTGTATACTAGCAGCTTTACAGGGTGTGTCAATAATGGAATTATGAATCAGAGATGAATGCTTAAGGTTGCTTTGGAAAAGGGTCTAAACAAGACATAGAGGCAGAATATCAATCAGTTTTATTAAAAGAATCAAAATAGGTCAGAATTGGAAAGTTTCCCTAAAGATCACTTAGCCCAGCTGTATTACACAGAATACTAGTCCTGGGAGAGATTCTGAATCAGAAGGATTTCATGGCTAATAGATGTAAAAACTCTTCGTACTAAATTCCACTCTAGAGAACTCTAGAGTACATTAGTGTGTTACAGAATCTTAATGATTGAAAAGAAAACTATAAGCATTACTTAGTGCATTCAATCACATCTAGCCACAACCACCTTTTTTAGTAATACCTGTCAAACATTAGTGAATCTCAAATGTGCTCCAAGAAATGCTAGTTGAATTTTCTCATTTTAAAGATGAGGGGGGAAAGTAACAGAAAAAAAAATGTGAAATGCCTAAACCAACAAAACTACTTAGTGGCAGAGTCAAGACTACAATTCAGGTATTACACCAGCTTATAAGTCGGGAGCTTTCAATCACTACTGTTCTGGCTTGGCTGCTTGAATGCTATTTGTTCTTTCTTTCCTTCAGAAATCTTTATATAAACCTAAGTTACATTCCTTCATATATGTTTCAGTATGCCTGGAATACAGAGGGGCACAGAAACAAAGATCTGAGTACCACATGTATTCACTCATAAGTGGACCCTGAACACTGATCATAATACTGTAAGAAAGGGATTGGCAGTAGTGGGACACTGCCAGGGGAGGGGGGCATATAACATCAATAAAGGTACCCACACTTTTCCTGTACAATGACCACATATGTACCTAGCCCTGAATTTTACCCCACATTTTTTAAATTAAAAAAAAGAAAGACAGAGAGGGTGAGGAAAGAGAGAGAACCATGTGAGTGGAGTGGAGGGAAAGCCTAGGCACTCAGAAATGAGCAACATAGTGAAGTATGAATGAGGGGCCAGATCATGAAGGGCCTTGAATCCCATGCACTGGAACTGATCTTTATCAAAACCACAATAATAACACATGGAAAGGTTTAAGCAGGGACATTATATAATCAGATTTGCATTATAGATAAATTGCTCAGGAGAAAAATCCGCATTCTCACAGAAGGAAGTTTTTATTCTGCTCAGATTTTCCTGATGTCTTAACCAGTGTGGTTTCTGTTCTGATTACTGAATGATTAATCTACAGGGCCTTAAGAGAGATTGCAGCACTCTATATCACTCAGGGATTAAGGTACAAGAGTCAGTACAACAAAATGGCACAGCTGACTGAGTATTTCAGTTGAAATAATTTACAAGTCAGTGAGTATTTCAGTTGAAATAATTTACAAGGAAACTCACACTTGTTATTTCTGTAAAACAATAGAGTCAAAGAAAACACTTTTTTTAATTTTTATTTTTTACATTCAAGGAGTACATGTGCAGGCTTGCTACACAGATGTATTGCATGGTGGTAAGGCTTGGGCTTCTACTGAGCCTCTCACCCATGTGGTGGACACAGTACCCAATGGGTAGACTTCAACTCTTGTTCTCTCCTTCCCTCTCTTCTTTAGGAGTCCACAGTGTCTGTGTCCATCCTTATGCCTGTGGGAAACACTTTATTTTTAAACTGTGCTTGTAAGTTTATAGTATTCTAATTAAAGAAATAAAATGAAATTTTATTTTATAATTTATTTTAATTCATTAGTCTTAGAATTGATTATCCACCAAGAAATTGTCTCAACCACTCTCATCCCAAGATTTACATTGAAGTTCACTACCACAACTTTTTTGAAGATCCTGCAGTAACTGAAATATATGACTCTCATGACCAATCTACCTGAACAGCATCAATTTTACAAGGAATTATTTCAGTGAAGGCAGTCAGCCATAATAGAGCCCTGTCCCACTTAATTCTACATAACTCCAATACCATATAACCTTTCTTCAGTTCCTTAAATTTTTGTCATCTTCAAGTTCCCATAGAAGCATAAAGAATAATACTAGAAACACAAATAATCATAGAAACAAAAATAATATGAATAATGTACTACCTTCTATGTGCTAGACACAACAAACATCTTATGCATGCACAAAATCCTTTATAAGAGCCATGAGTTCATTTAGGAATTGCCAAACTGTTTTCCACAGAGGTTGTACTAGTTTACACTCCCACCAACAGTGTAGAAGTGGTCCCTTTTCCCTGCATCCTCTCCAGCATCTGTTGTTTTTTGAGTTATTGATGATGGTCATCCTGACTGGAGTTAGGTGGTATATCAGTGTGGTTTTCATTTGCATTTCTTTGATGACTAGTGAGCCAGGGATTGACCATAGTGGGAAACTACCAGGGGAGGCGGGAGTGTCACCTCATCAACAAGGATACCTGCATAATGAACATTTGTATACCTAACTCTGAATTGTACCCTACATCTTTAAAATTAAAAATTAAAAAATAATAAAAGCAAAAGCCATGAGTTAATACTATTAATATCCCAATTTGACAGATGAGGAAATTGTCCCTTAGAAAAATTAATTGTTCATGGTCACACGGTTGGTAAATAGCACTTAATGTGAGCTTGGAGCTGTGTAGTCAATTTATAAGCTCTATACCATTTAACCTTCAAATTAACTTACCAAAAGGTAACATTATCCTCATTTTACAGATGAAGATACTGAAGCTCAAAAATTTATTTAGATCCCTATTGGTTGTTCAAGTAGAAAGATGAAGAGACAGGATTAAGATCTAGATTTGTCTGATTCTAAATCTGTACGTTTACCCACCACTAGTTTCTAGCTATTCCCTATGTAACTCCATGGCTCTAAGTGTGTGGATCAAGGGTCACTATGTTAGAGGGAGGGGATGTCAGAGGTTGCAGAAGGGAGACTAAGGGAGTATGCCTTTCTTACCCACTCCTCTTATACTGGTGCAACTTCACTTTTATCTGGCTTTGATTTTAGTGTTTAAGATTTCACATGAAGAAAAAAGTCACTATTTTAAAAAGGTAATAAGTCCATCACTTCACATTTGTATCCATAACCCCTTAACAGAGATTAATTGACAGTCATCTGTGAGCTGAGGGAACAGGATTCCGGAATGAAACTGAGATCAGCGCAGCTGTGAAGATCCGGTACAACATCCAGCAGGGAAATATAGGGAACAAGGATTTTATATGAAGCACAGGGATCTCTTTTATTTCTGTTTCTCCTCCTGTGGTGATTCCAGTTTCTGATTCCATGAGTATAGAAAGAAGAGAGAAGTGTTATAAAGCTCACAGCTGTGATGCCTCCTAATGTCCAAGTCAACTTCTGACTTTAAATCATGATAGCCTCTCCCAGGATAATCTTGTGGATTATAAGGACACGTTTCCCCTATTCTGCTCAAAAGCAGGGGGTGGGTCTCATGAAAACTAAGTATCATTTACTCTACCTCAAGATACTTACAGTAATAGAAATCAAATCCAAAAACAATGTTTCCTAAATGCAGTCCACGGAACCCATAAGTCACTCCTTGGGTTTTCTAGACAAGTAAGTGCTGGAAATGCTGTGTAAGATGTGTGACTCAAAGATAGCATGATCTGTAATTAATCATACAAATTGGGCCACTTCTGAGTGCCAAAGGGGACGTTATTAATAATTACACTGGCAAAACGAGCACGTATTGGAAATGTTCTGGACAAATTGGGAGCTGTGATTAGTTTACTTTTTAACCCATAATTATAAAAATTTATTTAGCCATTGAAAAGTTTTCCACCTGTAATAATACCTGCTAACATAATAAAAGACCAATGTTTATAACACCTTAGAGAACATTAAACTAAGATGTTTTAGGAGAATCTGCATGGAAAGCAATAAACCAGTGTTTCCCAACCGTTTCCTGTCATCACACACATAAGAATGAATTGTTAATGCTTTTGTGGCACAAAAAGATAAATAAATGAGGCTCCTTGTAGCCAAAAAGGATAGGCTAGAGGAGTGGGATGTGTGAGAGGATCACTATCTCAGCACTCTTCTTATTCTCAGGTATATAAATCAGGCATATAAGTCAGAAAGCTATGAATAGACAAAAAACGCACCTACAAATGACCTCCATCTATTTCTCTTCCTTGGAGACCAACTGGAGATGATTAAGCTAAATAAAAGCAATAAGGGGCTTACAAATTTATATTCCCCTTTTAGCATTCTCTTGACCTTTTTCATTATTAAGGATTTGGGTCAGTGCCAGAAATACTGAAATGGTGAGAAATGCAACAATTCTCCCAACTGATTCAGATAATCTATTTCTGACTTCAAGACACTGAAGAAAAGAAAAAAAAAAAAAAAACGTTCCACAGAAAAACAGAACCCACATTAGGTATTTCAACATAGACTCTAATACAAGGAATTGGTTAAACAGGCCGTGGAAAACTGGAAAAGCATAAAGGGGAACATGGAGGCAGCAGAGACCTGACGAAGCTGGTCCTCAGACCTCTGAGGATGGGACACTGCCCACGTGGTTTTGGTACATCTGAAGGGCACAGTGAGGCTAGTTCTGTAGTGTTAAATAAAGTGAAGATTAGAACTGCTGCTGTTTTGGTGAAGGGCCATTCCTGGAGTAATCTTCACAGAATAGCAGGCAAAATTGGAAGAAACAAGCCTCTTGTCCCCTTTCATGGTCTTTCTCTATCTAGTTCCCTCTATTGACAGAACCTAACAGAGAGCAAACAAGGGTGAAATGTGGTTTATAGATCTCAGGCCCAGCATTGCAAGGAATGTAGATCAGGAGACAACAGCTTAAAAACTGACCTACATTCCAACTGAGAAAGATGGAGAGAGGTAAGTAAAGGACACTTTCATTCGTTACCTAGATCCCCTGGCTCAGGATCTGCGGAAGGATCAGAAGAAAGAGGGTAGAGGAATGGATTGCCTGACCAAAAAGTCACTATTATTTTGCCTTGGGTTGTTTCTTCTTGTCATTCAATTATGAATATTCTCCAGCTTTAGCAAGTTTTCAAAAAACAACATAAATCTTAACTGAGTATAATGATTTTCAAAACAATATTTTCAGGAGTTTTTGGCACGAAAGCGAACATAGAGACAGTTGGACTCTCTGGAGTATGAGTAATAAATTTCTTCTGAGCTATTTTTATTTCACTACCTCATTGTGTCTCAACTGAAACACACATCACACGTCCCTGAACCCAACACTATCCTCCACCACCTTCAGGGATCTCCTAGAGAGTGCTTACCTTAGATTATGGTCACTCTTGAAAGTGAGACCTCAAAACCAAATTAGAAAAACTTAAGGTTTTATTATAAAAATATTTTTAAGAGAAACACTGAAGCTCAACAAATGAGATCTTGTATCTTTAAGGAAGGTCCACCTTGCCCGGACATTTGTGCTCTTTTTTTTTTCACTAAATATTTGCAATGCAGCAGTCTTCAAGTAGTAAAATGGTTCAGGTACAATTTCTTATTAGTGTTCTGGGGGCAAGGACATCATCATAACATCGTTTGAGATAAATAAAGCAAAGTATAATACTTATTGAGCTTTTTCTTTATGATCAATAAAGTACCAAATACTATGGTTATTTAATACTCAATAAAACACTATGAAGTAAATGGTATTGTTCCTTTATTTGGAATCTTGGTCTCAGAGATGTTAATAAATCCTAACTTTATACCTTGGTTTGGATAAAACACCACCAAACTACACTAGGCACACATCCCCTACTATGAACAAATCTCTTAAGGTAGAAAAAAAAACTGTTTAAGGGTATGTACAGAGTTTCAAAACATTTTGAAATATAAAGACTTTATAATCATAGACATCTTATCACAGCTGTTGTACTGTCAAAAGTAAATAAAAGAACATCTTTGCTATTATTTTTGCCTCTCCTGATCCTTATCTCTGTTTATCCATGGAGACTAGAAGGGCTGAGTGCCTGACGCTTCTCCTGCCAGGAGTGCACATCTGTTAACAAAAACTATGTCTGTACCGCAGCCAGATTTCCGATCCTTTATCTCTTTTCTCTCTAACTACCCCCACAAGACAGGAAGTCATAGGATTTCCAATTCTAGGTTTTCCAAGTCCAAGGACTTACAGTCCTCCACTTCTATTTTTAAACCAGCATCCAGAAGGGCCTAGAGATCATTGTTTTCACACTCTCGCTCAGACCATGTTCTCAGCAACAACCTATGCCACCTTCTGCCCAGGAGCAACCCTTTCACACAATTTCTAAAAGTAGAAGCAACAAGTTTGAAATATGAAGGAGGGAAGAGTTAGGTTGTAGAGAGGATGAATTTGGGGTACCAGTGAGACATCTAAGTGGAGGTGCAGGTCTTGGACTCAGCTCAGAGATCTGGGTCAAAGGCCCAGAAAAGAGAGGTAGTACCGAAGGCCAAGAGAATGGATGAAGCGATACAAGAAGAAAGGGAAAAATAAACGAAGAGAAAGGAAGAGTATAAAAGGGGAGGCTTCCAAACAGAGCTCTGAGGCCTAACTACATGGAAACAGCAAGGGAGAAGGGAGGAAGATTTGTTAGGGAAATTAGCAGAGAACAAACTGTCCTTTGTATTTAGCTGTTTGTAAGCTGTTAGCTTGGCAGTACTTGAGGAAGCAAGCATATGAACTCTGTCATCAGTAGTCTATTTTTTATTGTCATATACTGACTGTTGTCTCATTTCTAAATACTTTTTTTATACTTGAGAACTCTGAAGGACAACTTGTTTTTCAATCAGCATCAGACTGAATCACAGATTTCTAGTTAAGCAGACAGTAAACAAATTTAGGCCCTCGTGTACCCAAGACACACAGATGCCTTCTCTTAATGACTATATCCTTCTAAGTGATAATTCAGTCCTCAAAGTTATTTTGAACAGTGGCTGGGAGCCACCACTATATCTCAAACTATATTGTCCCTGAAATACTCTCTTGGGAGATGTAAATAGCTATGGTCTAAAAAAAAAGTGGTTCTCCAGTTAAATAAATTTGAAAAATGCTTAATGCTATAATCTGAGAGTCAAAAAACATATTGTATAATGACTCTGCCAAGTCCTCAGTTAAAAAATAAAACATTTAACTTCACTTAACTCAGAAGTTCCCCAATTATCTGATCCCAGAATCCGTTCTCATGGAACGCTTACTAATATCCAGAGGAGCAAAGTTCCACAGAGCACATGTAGACATTTTATTAATCCATAGATCTTTTTCTAACATTAACTACAAGATCCATTTTACAACTGGGAAAATTATTCTACATTTAAAATTGTTCTCACTGTTATGGGAATAGCTTCATGGCATACCCAGCAATAAGATATGGTCAGTGGCACATACTGACTAGAGAGCTGAGAAAGAATAAGGGAACAAGTGTGTTATGGAAGAAAATAAACTCCACTGACCTTTGGAATATGACCTTTGTCTTTGGCCTCATTACAGTATGTTCTTTTTTTTTTTTTTT